>NC_090766.1:59944634-59972134 GCF_036898095.1 Palaemon carinicauda | reverse complement strand
TTCAAGTTTACCGGGGGGTAATTTGAAACGGGGGGTAACTTGAATCCTTTTACACCGGCTCTCTTCAGAGTTCACTTCATGCCTGTCATTCATTAACCACTTTTTTTATGAAATATTAATTGCTCAAGAATTTTTCTCATCTAGGGTGCACATGGAATATTTCCCTCATATTAGGTACGTAATAAGATATTGATGTCTTGAATATCGAATGAGAAAATAGAATCATCTAGGAAAACCTTTAATACGCCCATGTAGTCGCAGAAATTCAGTTTGTGGAATGTTGTTTTCCAACCCAAATGATAGTAAGGGGTAAGGAACTGGAGTCTTTTTCATGGTTAAAATGAAACGGCTTATACAAATAATCTTTAGCAACTGTGTTTTTTCAATAACAGACCTTATTATGAAATAGATGTAACGGAACATTATTTTGTAACACTTGTTTTTCAGTTCTCATTCACGGGGAGATTATGATATATAGCTATTTGACCTCATTTTTTGAAAGAAGAAAATATAACCATAGTCTCGAAAGGTGACTGAAAAAAAAAATCCGTGGCCTAATGAATTAACGCATATTCAGTTACGGTATTTCTTTTGGTTTGTGAATAAACGACTACTTTTAATCATCACAGCAAACAGGCATAAAGTTATTTTCCGAATTTTGACAAACCTCTCATAGGAGGAGTTCCCAACCTTTTTGTTCTTCTCTACCCCTTGGACATTTACATAAATACCTGGATACCCCAAAAATTGAGTATGAAAAAAGAAAATCAATGTAATTGACGTTGTGATGTAATTCTGAAATTCATTCTCAATGTAAGTTACATTATGTATTGTGCAGTACTGGCTATTCTCTCAAATTCACTGTACCCTCTGAGGAGTATAATGTACCAGCGGTGGTACATGTATCCCTCCCAGGTTGGGAACCGCTGACTTACTGGGGTATGACGGTGTAAGTCTATGGACTTATTCTTCCAAGTTTAACTTACTGAAATTTTTTTTATTTCTCTGTATACAGCCAATATGCTCATTCATTCTCGAAATGGTCCTTTTTTTCCCCATTCTGATGGAGCAAGTTAAAGCCTCAGTTGATTTGCAAATTAAACTTGCAAAGAATAGCATCCCGAAGTGTAAATAAATTGAGACGGAGGGTTAAGTAAAACTAAACAACGACAAGGTAATATAAAATTATGGACATTAATTGTATTTTAAGTCATTAAACATAGACTAAAATGATGGTAAAAATACTATACTGATCGTTTACTATATATATATATATATATATGTGTGTGTGTGTGTGTGTATATATATATATATATATATATATATTTATATATATATACACATATACATATAAAGTAAATATTAGAAATCCAGCTGTGTCTAGTCCACTACAGTACAAAGACCTCGAATATGTCAATTCATGTCTGGTGTTTAGCCAGTTTTCATCACTACGCTGACCAGTGGAGATTGGTGATAATGGGAGAATTTTGTGTGATTGCGCAAAACAAACCAATCTAATTATGGTGACCTGACTAGTAATGTTCTGCTGATTATGGCGTTACACAAAACCTTTCACCACGTTAAAAGATCCCTCACTCTGAAAGGTATGTATATATATATATATATATACATATATATATATATATATATATGTATGTGTATATATATATGTATATATATATATATATATACAACACACAAACACTCGTGTGTGTATATATATATATATATATATGTGTGTGTGTGTGTGTGTGTGTGGCGGGGGGGGGGGGCTTTTGATTCCACCTTAGGGGATGCTAATATCTGCTTCACTAAAAGTAAAGGGCATGGGATTGGCAACTTCACTCATAAACAGTTAAGGAGCAATCGGAAGGTGTCTCTTCATGTCACGCTTTTGCATACATATTTATGTACAAACTGTAATTGTGATTTTTTTTTTTAATTTGAGATATTAATCGATATGATTTATTAACAATTATGTTTTGGATAAATATTTTTCATCTTGGATGAAATCAGTTCTCTAAAAATCTTATGATTTAAAGAATAAGAAAACCAAAGTAGAATAATACCATGAACAAAAAACTAAAACAGCTCAACTATTATAATTATGTTTTTATGAAAATAGTTAGATATTAATGACGTGAGTTGTCAGAATTGGAATCAAACAAAATTCCAATTAGTGTTGCCAAATAGATTGCTCACCTGAAAGCAATTTGTCCATAGAAACAGTTGGAAAATCTCCTAAGGATGACAACAAGGATAATTGTGTCCCAAGCGAGAAAAGCTTCTCTGAATCATCATGAGTGGGCTCAGTCAATAACGCACAACTTGCAAGAATCCTTTCAGTAACTCCCTATGGTTATCCTCAACCTAAAAACTCGTTTAACAGGAAATCAACACAAGGTGGCATACAGGAAAGTATTAATTAAAGGGGACGTGATATTCACTGGCTATTGAAAAATCTCGAACATTCTTCGTTCCTTAATAATTTCTTACAAAATATGCAACTTTTCCAGAGGTGGCGAATCGAAGAACTGTGACACGAAAATGCCACTTTTGATTGCAGTTGCGTTAATTGTTTTATGACACCTCTGATTCTGTTGAAATGTTTCCATGCTTTGATTTATGATGAATTTGATTTTGTAGAAACGTTTCTTTGCTTTGACGTATGATACCTTTGATTTTGTGGAAACGTTTCCTTCTTTGATGTATGATACCTTTGATTCGGTAGAAACGTTCCCTTGCCTTGATATAAGATACCTTTGATTGTGTAGAAACATTTCCTTGCTTTGATGCAGGATACCTTTGATTCTGTTGAAACGTTTCCTTGTTTTGATGTATGATATCTTTAATTTTGTGGAAATGTTTCCTTGCTTTGATGTATGATCCCTCTGATTCTGTAGAAACGTTTCCTTTTAATTTATGATACGAATGATTCTGTAGAAACGTTTCCTTACTTTGATGTAAGATACTGTTGATTTTGTAGAAGTGTTTCCTTGCTTTGGTGTATGATACCATTGATTATGTAGAAACGGTTCCTTGTTTTGATGTATTATACCTGTGATTCTGTAGAAACTTTCCCTTGCTTTGATGTAAGATACCTTTGATTTTGTGGAAACGTTTCCTTGCTTTGATGCGTGATACCTTTGATTCTGTAGAAACGTTCCCTTGCTTTGATGTAAGATACCTTTGATTTTGTAGAAACGTTTCCTTGCTTTGCTTTGATGTATGATACCTTCGATTCTGTAGAAGCGCTCCCTTTGAAGTAAGATACCTTCAATTTTGTGGAAACGTTTCCTTGATTTGATGTATGATACAATTGATTATGTAGAAACGTTTCCTTGCTTAGATGTCTGATACGATTGATTCTGTAGAAACGTTTCCTTGCTAAGAAATACGCAATGAACCAATGATTGGAAGTATTTTCGTCTTTGATAAGGCATAAAATTATATCATTTTGTTTTTTCATAGGGATGATTGTGACTCATCAGATTTATATATCCATTATTTATTAGAATGAAGTTGCCAGGGTAATGGCAGAGTCAACACAAGTATCCACGAAAACGTCCGTACCAATCCAGCTCCTATCGAATATCGTTCAGCTTGATAGTAGAGCAGACGGACTGTAACATTCGTTGGTGGCATTCTCTTCAAGTTCTGTAAACCCTACGCAGATGGAAAGTTTTGCACTCGGATTCGGGGTACCATTATGAGAGTGGGCACGTATCCTTAATGGAAACGTGGTGGATGGGACCTTACTGATGGATATATATATATATATATATATATATATATATATGAATATATAAAGATGTACGCACACTTATGCCGTAATGTTAACAACAAAGAAATGCTCCTAAATGCTGCTTTAATTTTAGTAGCATAGTTGCACCACCTGAGTTGCACAGGGTTGGTGATAACTCTTATGTTTCTTAAAGGGACTCTTAGGTCTTTTTGAAATTTTAGAAACGATTTCTCAGAGGGCATCTTGGCAACACGTTCGCTCTGGGCTTTCGTTAATGTTTCTGATCATGTTGGTTATCCTGAAGTGTCTCCATATAAAAGCTATAATGAAGGCCAAACTTTAACACTTACATATTTCTATTGTGAGTTCGGTGTAGAAACTCTCACAGCATGAATTTTGATATTACAGCATTTTAACATCGACCTCCTATTCTGTTGGAATGGAATGACTGAGTTCTCTGAATTTGTAGTTTAGAACTTTGGATTTGCCGTTATGATTGTCTGAAGACTTCAGGAAACTACTTCATGCTCACTAAATAAAAGTAAAAAGTGACCTTGGAGTGGCTGTAAGATTGGTTCGTTTATTTAAAAAAGGGGATGGGGGCATTTTTTATGTTTAAATTTTAATACGAGACAGAGGTGTTTTGCAATTCGTTTCACCTACGTCTGTTTTCATGATATGATATGCACATCACACCTTATTCATTGAGTTTTTTGTCAATTATGAACTGTTATGATTATGGAAGTTTTCGTCTGATTTAAACAGAAACCAATCCCTGATGTAGGACTCTGGCACAGATATAGCTTTTCCCGGTTGTGTTGAATTAAAAAAAAAAAAGAAAAAAACTGAAAAATACATTTTTCTCTTATTCATTTCTCAATCTACGTATTACCCTTACTCAGCTAGGCGACTGTTTCCATGCTACGCCGTTGAAAGTGAATTTGAAAGAGGAGCATTGCCAGGTTATTGGCAAGGCAATCCTAGTTAATCTTCCCAGTTTTAAATGGCTTTGATATCTATACTTCCTTGCTAGTACAGTAGTAACGTGTTCGCATAGCTTTCGCATGGCAGTAGATCGACCCCAACCCAGAACTGTGAGTTTAAGCTGTTTATTTGGGAGGCTACTGTTGTGGTTGTGTACCACAGTGGGGGTTGAGTTTGCCTGGCTGACGTTCTGGAGAACTTCTATTCAGATGGAACTGGAACTGAAAAACCTTTACAAACCTAAATTATTATCTTAAATAGCTATAGGTCGCTGTAGTTCGACTCTCCTTCACCAAGTAAAAAGAAGTAAAAACACTTCTGATCAATACTTTCCCTGGACGATAATACAGTATTTTTTATAAATAGTATTAGATTAATTAACTCCCACCACCCGAGGCGAAGATAATGAGGACCTGAAGAGGCAAGGAAATCTAATTAATTAATTTATTAATTAATCTTAATTCTAAGCTAATTTTCCTCCGGGGTTTTTCCCTTTCCAGTGTTTCGATGGTAAACAAACTGGCTCCCTGATGCATCAGGTATGATTTATATTTCATTTCATAGATTGTGACGCATGACATTCAAAGGGTTTTTATGTTTTAAAAATGTTTCATGAAATAACATCAGTAAAACTATTCCTTTTCATCAAACTTTTTAAAGCGGTAGATCTATACAGAACATTTAACTTTAATTGTTATCTTTCATAAAAGCAACATTTTCTGGTATAGGAATCGATTTTATTTGAACGAATCTGACATCAAAAACAGTCTGAATTGTATATTTCGTTAAAAATAACTACAATTAATTAACAGGTAGAAATTTATTGTACAATGAAAAACTAACTTTTTATTTCTAGCCCTAGTGTAGCGTTTGATGTTATTGTGCCCCCACATGAACAATTACTCTTACGCACCATCATGCATAGATATATGATATTTGTAAACAAATATGCATATATCGAGTCAAGGACATAGAGGAAGGTGTTTATGGATTCCGAGGTTGAAATGCATGAACGGGTTGTAAAGCTAACTACTTTTAAGTATATAATAGCTAACTATACTTTGAGTACATAAAAGGTTTGGAGTAATGGGTTGTAGAGCTATCTCTACTTAAAGTAGGTAAGAGGTATAAAGTAGTGGGTTGTAAAGCTAACTCTACTTTAATTTCATAAAATGTATGGGTTAATGGGTTGTAGATCTAACTTTACTTCAAGTAGCAGTAATGGTTTGTAGAGCTAATTGTGCTTCAAGTATATAAGGGTTATGAAGCAATGGGTTGTTGAGCTAACTCTACTTTAAGTATATAATAGGTATGGAACAATGGGTTGTAGAGCCAACTTTACTTTAAGTATATAAGAGGTATGGAGTAATGGTTTGTAGAGCGAACTCTACTTCAAGTATATAAGAGATATGGAGCAATGCCTTGTAGAACTAACTCTACTTTAAGTATATAAGAGGTATGGAACAGTGGGTTGTAGAGCTAACTCTACTTTAAGTATATAAGAGCTATGGAACAATGGTTTGTAGAGCTAAGTCTACTTAAGCATATAAGAGATATGGAGTAATGGTTTGTATAGCTAAGTCTACTTTTAAGTATATAAGAGATATGGAGCAATGCCTTGTAGAGATAACTACTTTAAGTATACAGTATATGAGGTATGGAACAGTGGGTTGTGGAGCTAACTCCAAGTATATGAGGTATGGAGCAATGGGTTGTAGAGCTAACTCTACTTCAAGTATATAAGAGGTTTGGAGCAATGGGTTATAGAGCTAATTCTATTTCAAGTATATAACAGGTATGCAGTGGAAGGACATGGAAAGAATTGTTCAAGTAATTTTTGCAGCGCACCAAAATTTTTAAGATGAGAAATTTTGAAATATTAGGAGTGGTAAAAAGGTAACAGGGGAGCTGAGTATGTAACCGGGTGATTTGAGATGGTTTGGTTATGTAGAAAGAATGGAGGGCAAGAGGCTGCTGAAACGAGCGTGTAGAATTTCTAAAGGAAAATAGGAGAAAAAGGCCTACAAATTGTTGGATAGATGCCTTATAAGTGTTGTGAATGAAGAAGCAAAAAAAAAATAAATAAAAAATAAAAAAAAAAAACGAGAAAACCTACAATAAAATCAAACCCTTTCTCAAATGTTGGTCTGATGAAAGAAAACAGTAAAATTAGAAAAAAAAAATATGACAAATGGGAGTATTTTTATTTTTGTTATTTCATAAAATATTTTCAGTCATGAAAATCTTTTAATTGTCTCGTGACACATTGTGAACTGAAATAATGTGGTACAGTGGTGTGGAGAGGAGTTCGTCGTGATGCTGATTAGCCTTTGTGTGATTGGTGTGATTAAGCGAAAAAGTTTCTGGAAGTTATCTGCTATGTAGCTGTTTCAATATGAACGTGGCAGTGACCAACAGTTATGTTTGATTTTTCTTATATATATATATATATATATATATATATATGTATATATATTATATGTATATAAATATGTATATGTGTGTGTGGTCGTTTTTTACTGCATCTGTGTGCATTTATTTTTTTATATGAACACATTACTGTATTTGATTTCATACTTTGTATACATCGCATCGGTAAAAATTATGGCATTAAGACAAAAACTTGAATACATTACTCCATATTACGATATACATATACAAATCTGTGCACACAAGCACACGCACATACACACACGCATATATATATATATATATATATATGTGTGTGTGTGTGTGTGTGTGTAAGTGTGTGTGTGTGTGAGTGTGTGTGTGTAATTTTTAGATTGTATAGATATAGCATTTAATAGCAACATATTTATGTATTCATGTTTTTATGTTTCCATGTAAAAATTTAAATGAAAACAATTTCGTGTAGATACCTCTTGCACCACCCAAATAAAACCGAGCATTTGCATACTAACCTGCATCAAGATCCCTTTTTTCAATCAAGGCAACAAGAAAACTCTTGAAAGCAGTGAATCGCAAATGTCAACATCATTTCCCCCCATACCTCTGTTATGGCCAACGCCTTTGATCATTTGCCTTGAAGCAGAGAGCGCAAGCAGGCTCTCCATGATAAACATGTTTGTTCAGGGAGGTCGTTAAATTTCATGGTTTTGTCCCCCCTCCTTGTCAGGGTCGTTCAGCAACGCATTGCAAAGAGGATTGTCGGGGCTCCTTTTTTTTTTCTTTGTTTCGAGATTTTACAGGAGAAGGTTTCAGTTTGGCGAGGACTATAACAGAGAGGGTGTTTATTTCTGTTTGTTCCACGTGCGGTGAGATTTTACAATGCTTGGGTTAATGGGCGGAGTTTTTTCTGTAAGGGATAAAGTAATGATTATAGTTTTTTTTCTTTTATATGTAATGATTATATTTTTTTCTTTTATATGTAATGATTATATTTTTATTTACCAATGCATTCATTATATCTTGTTGAAATTAATGACTTGTGTTTTTAATCAGTGCATACATTATATCCTGTTGAATGTAGTGACTGTTTTTTATTTTGTATACTAATGCATACATTATATTCAGTAGAGTGTAGTGACTGTATTTTACATATAACATCCTGTTAAATATAGTGACGTAATTATTTGTTTCCCCCCCCCCCCCCTTCATCGATTCTATACTCGACAACAAACCCTATAACTCCATCATTGAATTTTACGTGTAATTCTTCCAGCTTTTTAGTTTCGTTCGACCCTGTTTTTTTTATTTCATTTCTTCTCTCATTACAAACCATCTCGGTTCTCTTTTTATCAAACTCGGTTATCTTTACATTTACAGCGGCACTTTTGCCATTTCCTCTCTAACTTAAATATCCACCTATCTTTACTTTTTCTTCTCAATATTAAATTCCTTATATCGTCTTTGATTTGCTTAGTGTTGACAGATAATTTATGATTTTCTTCACGATTTTTTTTTCCAAGAATACTTATAATTATTCTACTTTAAAAACCATTTATATCACACTATTAAGACTTTCCGATTACGTTTCCACAATATTCTCACATATCAAATTTTCTCGTTGAACTCCATAATATTATCTACAGTATAACCTATTTTCGCATTTAAACGAACCATCACAACTACACATTCATGTTCTTGTAGCCCAGAGATCCAAGCAACCTATTTTCCACTAACCGACTCATGTTTATGCTTCCCTGTTGGGGCCCCTGGGCTTATAGCCTCCTTATTTTCCAACTATGGTTGTACCTTAGCAAGTAATAATAATAATAGTAATAATAATAATAATAATAATAATAATAATAATGATAATATTTTTTAGGAGTTTTTCCTTTTAATTCAAATTCATATTACTTAGCTATATTTTGATTTTTAGTTTTTCTGTTGTACATTGTTACGTATTTTTCAACAATTTTCCATTTTTAGTTTTGATATTTCTCATTTTATAGAATATTTTCCGTTACTCTGTTGTTAGGTTCCGTTTCTCAGAAGGAATTTTAAAAATTACCTGTTTTTCTCCTTTCTTGTTTTTCTATTTGTTTACTAAAACCCTTTCCACATCCTTTTACATATTTTATTTATCATTTTCCGATTTCTTTAGATACTTTCCGCACCCTCGCCCCTTTCACATGTTTGTTTCTATCTTGCTTTTTTTTCTCCCAAGCTTTGAATTTATTTCGTATATATATCCTCCCGTCTTTTGTCCTTTTTCTGAGTATCCATATCATATGATTTAAGTTCATTTCATTATATTCTTTTGTATGATTAATTATTATTTTGCATTTGCTACTTAAGTAGACTTTGGCCCATTTCATTAGTTAATTTTTTGCAGTTTTATTGCCTTGCATGGATATTTCCACTTGTTTTAATCTTTTTTTTAATTGATCCCATTATTGTTATTTGCCTATGCTAATACTTTATCTATTTTTTTATTTGTTTCCCTTTGTATTCTTGATCCTCTCAAGCCAGGTCATTTGATTCGACCATGTCAGTTCTTTCCTGTTGCTTTATTTATATTACATACATACACACACACACACACATATATATATATATATATATATGTATATATATTATATATATATATATACATATATATATATATACATATATATATATAGATATATATGTGTATATATATACATATATATATATATATATATATATCTATATATATATATATATATATATATGTATATAAATAATCCGCAGTGGCTACCGTAATGATGAAAATTGCCAAACCCCATACATGAATAATGTCTGAGGCCTTTGTACTGCATTGACTGGAAATTGTTGCATTTCTCGTTGCTGTATATATATATATATATATATATGTAATGTAAATATATACTGTGTATATATATATATGTATATATATGTATATATATACTGTATATATATATATATATATATATGTATATATATATATATATATATATACATATATACATATATATATGTGCATGTGTGTTTGTATGTATGTATGTTCGTTTATTTATTATCATCCTTTCCATTCGTGTTTAATTCCTCAATTTTACCTGGTCTCACTATAACTGGTTTCATCGTGATATTTACATTTTTCATCTGATATCCTTTTTCTGATGTGTTTTACTCAATTCACGTCCCCATGTATTTAACTATTTTTATTACAAATATCCCCTTATCATATTGTTCAATTTTTTCATATCTATGTACCGCATAATTCAATTCCAGAAAGCCTCAAAGTAAACCTCTACAATCTCCTGCTTTCTTCATGATCCATTTTGGGGTCCAGTTGCTCTCCTCTGGATAATACCAAACCCGCTAATTGGTTTATGTGTTTGCCCCGTTACTAGTGTGTTTGTTAGTGTTTAGCTGTTCGGCTTATGCTATCAAATAGGTTCTTTTGTCATTACCTGTTTATGCTGTGTTATTAATAAGATTTATTTCTATTTGGCGTTCTGTTTTGTTTTATTAGTTACTTTATTTTTCCTAAAGTTCTTGTTATGTATTATCAATTACTTTACAAAGTGTTTCTTATTGAGCGGGTTGGTTTAAGTACTGTTCAATAGCTTTTCTATCAATTATCTATTCAACATTTTGATTGGATTTGTTATTTATAATTGTATTATTTTTGGGGGGTTTATTCTTTACTACTTTTGGTCTTTCGTTTTTAAATCTCCTGGACTTGTGGCATTTAACCTTTCAAATTAGGGTGGTTTCCGTACTTAATAAGAATAGAATAATTATAATTATCAAATACTATACATTTGTTATGGTATTTTTCTGGTATCATTTAGAATTTTTAATCTCATTCGCTTGTTCTAAGTTATCTGTTTGTAAATTTTATTTGTATGTTAGTTTTGCTATTAAATCAGTTATTAGCCAGGTTATTTAGGATTAACTACGTTTCCTGTGTTATTAGTTAGTTTATTGCTATTATATTTTGTTTTTTCATACGATTAAATTTAATATCTTTAACTATTTATTTACTATTCGTGTTTCTTTTTATTCATATTTTCGCATCACTAAGGGAGTTTGCTTATTCTTCATTTTAATAATTTTATATTCTTTATAAGAAATGTAAAGGAAGATGTATGAATAATTTAAATAGTAAAAAACTATAGCTTTTTTATAATTAATACCGATAAAACTATTATAAAAATAATGGAATCTTAATTATCAATCGTTTGAGCAGCATTTCCACCAACCTAAAAGTGAATCGGGTCTATGGTTTCAAACCCGGAAAGCGAATCCTCTAATTAATCTCACACAGGGTACATTGCCTTCCGCCACTTCCTCGTACCCAACGTGCCTGATGTTAATGCGAGAGTAACACTACAGTGTGTACCTAAGTCATACTTGGTTTAAGTGGCTGCCCCCAAACGTTCTCTCAGCTTTATTTTGTCCCTCTGGCGTCCTCAAAGGACCCTGTTTGCCGTTACTCCAGCACACCTACCCAACCATACGCCCTGTCTTCGAACGGTTAGAGGTTTATCACATACTAAGACCTTATAGATCCCAAAGCATCATTTGTTGTTCTGTCTTCTAGTAAACCCTCTCTCTCTCTCTCTCTCTCTCTCTCTCTCTCTCTCTCTCTCCTGTGATGCAGGGTTTTCGCCTCGGAGAAAAAGACTTCGTGAGTGATTTTAAGGTTTAAGGTAAGCTACTACGTTCGATCTTTGTTATTCTATGTCTTTTTTTTTTCATTTAGAATGGCCTCGAGGTGCCAATGAATGTTAAGTTTTATCTCTAATCTCCCTTGTATAATGGAGGACAATTCTCTCTCTCTCTCTCTCTCTCTCTCTCTCTCTCTCTCTCTCTCTATATATATATATATATACATATATACATACATACATACATACCTTTCAGGTCATGCCCTGCTCTCCCCGTCCCTCTGGTTGGGAGGAGTGTGTGTAATCATATCTCGATGAGAGAGGAGTGCATGTGTGTGCATATTTATCATAATATTTAGCCATCTTTTTGACGGGTCGCGTACATTAGTATGGAATAAATATAAGTAAACGTAGGTGTGTAAGTAATCCTCCTGGTAAATATATTCATCAGTACGTCGCACTACCTGAATGATTTTTGAGGCATATTTTTCATGGAGCTGAGTCAACTTTGGGTTTTCATAAGAATAGAGAAAAGAACATATCAATTGCGGTTTTCTTTTTTTTTTGGGAACGTAATTGTGATTAATATTTGTATTTTCGTATGAAAATAGGTTCTATGTTGTCTTTGTGGTTATTATTATCTTTTTTTTTTCTTTTATCAAATTGGTTTTCTAATGTCTGTGTAAATAAAATGAGATTCCTTCTTGGAAAAAAAGTAAAATTTATAAATGTTATTGTATTTTGAATATGGAAATAACCTAAATTCCATCATGTTTATTAAATGAGAAAAAGACTTCTTGTCCGCCAATATAATGAAAAAAAATCGATTCCTTTTATTTTACGTGAAAATATCGGACATTGATTTAAAAACGCACACACACACAATATATATATATATATATATATATATACACACACAGCATTTGCATCTTACACAAATCCAGTGATTAATTATAGCCTGATGAAAAAAGGTTTAGTGTGAAAATAATTAGCAGGTTTTATAGACAACAGAAAATTTAACCAGGATCCTTGGTTTTTGTGAGAAAAGCAATTGCTGTTATCATTGTATTAAAGTATCAATGTTGAAAGTCTTTTTCAGTGTAAATGATTGTATCTTCTTAGTTTCATGGAACGGAAGTAAGTGTGATTACCCTAATTTTATCCATGAATATATAAAAAATATAAATATTAGATTCAAAGAACCGATAGTGAGAAACCATTTCTTTATTTATGTATTAGGTAACTACAGAGTTTATTGTAGCCCATACATTATTTCTACCTTTATTTTACACTAGTGTACGCGACCCGTTAAAAATGACGGCTAAATGTTTAGATAGATATGCACATAAACTCGAACCCCTCTTTCACCAGGGTATGACTATTCTCCCTTCCACCTACTCGAGTGACGAGGAGAGTTGAGCATGACCGGGAAAAAATTATATATATATTTATATATATATATATATATATATATAAGAGAGAGAGAGAGAGAGAGAGAGAGAGAGAGAGAGAATTTGCTATTTATTATATAAGTAAGATTTTATATACACACACACACATATATATATATATATATACAGTATATATATATATATATATATACAGTATATATACAGTATATATATATATATATATATAGCCAAACAGTTGCTCTTTATTATATAGGGAATATTAAATACTATAGACAGATTTCCAGTAGACTACATAAACCATGATAGAAAATAACTTAAGAGTTGAAGGTAACTAAACCGCGCAAAGCTTTTTGAGACGACTAACTGTCCCCAAAACCCTTTGTCTCTTTTGAAGAGGGTTTAATGGTCCCGCGAGGGAAAACTGTTCATATAAAAGATAGGACCATTTCAAGAGAGAACTTCACACAGCATAATGCGCATTCAAGCCACAGATGCTATCTTACTTAGATATGCTGTTCAAATGGCTGTGATTGTGCACGTTATACATTTCTCTCTCTCTCTCTCTCTCTCTCTCTCTCTCTCTCTCTCTGGTTATATAAGAAATATAGCTCCGCTATATATATATATATATATATACATATATGTATGTATGTATATATATATATATATATATACACATATATATATATAAATATATATATAATTTTTTTTATTCAGTCACTCAGCACTCCCTCTCCTTCAGGTAAGGAGAGAGGGAGTAATCATACCCTTGTGTAAGAGAAAGGGTTGCGTGTACGTGCGTGTGCATATCCATTAAATATTTAACTGTTATTTTGTCGGGTCGCGCACACTAGTATTAACTAATGTTTTTGAAGGTGGCTTAAATAAAGCTTTCTAATGGTAAAGAGATCGAATTAAACCTTTAAAAGTGTTCCGGAAAAGGCAACATTTCTCTTTTAGTTTCTCTTGTCCATTGCTTTTATATCAACTTAATCTTCAGTGGACATCGGACACAGTTAAATGATCCATTACATTGATCTTTTAATCCTAGTGATGTTCTGAAGATTATGTTCGTACAGTTCATTGGCATTGCTAAAGCACTGATTAAAATTGCATACTTTCGTTGTTTTTGTTTTTCCCTTAATCTTTCATTTTAATTAGAACTGAAAGAAATTGTTCAAGAGGAAAGTATTTTGAATCTGTTAGTGTTATCTTAGAGGTTTATTTTCTCTCTCTCCCCCCTCTTTTTATATATATATATATGTATATATATATATATATATATATATATATTTATATATACACACGTGTGTTTGTGTGTAAATGTACATGTATACATTATGTATTCATAAATATATATTTATATATAAATATGTATATATACATTGTACATATATACACACGTGTGTTTGTGTGTAAATATACTTGTATACATTATGTAAACATAAATATATATATATATATATATATATATATACATGTGTTTTTGTGTAAATGTACATGTATACATTATGTATTCATAAATATATATATATGTATATATATAAGTATGTATTTATACATTATAGGTATATATATGTATGTGTGTGTGTTTGTTTGTGTAAGGATGAACTTCATTTATTTCCCTTCCGCATTGGTAATCATACCCGAAATATTTGTCGAAATTGAGAAGTTAAAATGTCGGTATTTTGGTAATTTAAATCGTTATTTCTTTTGAATTTGTTTGTATGTGTTTATGTCTACGATTGTAAGTACAAGTCTTTACTCATTAACTCAACGTTTTAAGAAGTTACATCGACATGCGTTTTGTTCTACCAAATCTTATTTTTGCTGCATTATTGAGCTATAGTTATTACCATTAATATCTTATCCCTTATAATGGTGGAGTTGCTTTAGCTCTCATTAATATCATTCTTATTATCATGTACAGGATATTGACCTGAGATGGTTCTTCCAATTGTCATGATAAAGCCTTATTCTCATGTTTACAATTTAGTTTTAGGTTAGGTATTTATTACCGTTAAATGTTGTGCTAGTATTATTAACGTTTCAAATATCTAAAAGCAGTCTCATCTTATCAAGAGCAAGTGTAGGGTATATCTATCTATCTATCTATATAACTAATATATATATATATATATATATATAATTCATATATATGTATATATGTGTGTATATATATATATAGATATGTATAATTCATATGTATATATATATATATATATATATATAGTGTCATACTGTGGTGAGAAGGATTGTGTGTGAGCGTATCTATATAAATGTCAAGCCTTCATTTTTGACGGGTAACGTACACTACTGTATATATATATATATAATATATATATATATATATATATATATATAGTGTCATACTCTGGTGAGAAGGATTGTGTGTGAGCATATCTATATAAATGTCAAGCCTTCATTTTTGACGGATGACGTAAACTACTGATGAAAACTATGTCTTATGGTCTGAAGAAAACAAAGGCATGAAATTAATTTATAAATGAAAAAAGAGGACATTAGTCGGTAGACTTTTTTTTCTTTACTTTTGGTTGCTAAAATTTTAAGGAACCGGCCAACCACTCTCCTCTGAAAATGATGATATATCTGTTCCTCTGGTTTTATGACTCGGCTCTTTAGGAAAAACTGCCTGACATTTCAACTCTCTCTCTCTCTCTCTCTCTCTCTCTCTCTCTCTCTCTCCTAGAAAAGATGGTAACCCGTGTATTTTACTGGTGCTCTAAAGGTAGTTCAGAACGAGTGTTTTTACTCTCTCTCTCTCTCTCTCTCTCTCTCTCTCTCTCTCTCGTAGATAATTCTTCAGTGGCAGTTAAAAATGAATATTAGTTATTGTTAATCTCTCTCTCTCTCTCTCTCTCTCTCTCTCTCTCTCTCGTAGATAATTCTTCAGTGGCAGTTAAAAATGAATATTAGTTATTGTTAATCTCTCTCTCTCTCTCTCTCTCTCTCTCTCTCTCTTGTAGATAATTCTCCAGCAGCAGTTCAGAATGAATTTTACTTATTATTTTTATTATTATTATTTTTCTCTCTCTCTCTCTCTCTCTCTCTCTCTCTCTCTCTCTCTCTCTGCGTTTATGCGTCTTCTTATAATAGGAAAGAAACAGACAAAACCTTTATTGCATGGTCCCGTTGCCAAGCAAGTGATGGATTGTCTTTTTCACTGAAAGAACAAGAAAGAGATGTTTAAAGTTTCATTAAAAAGAAAGACAAAACTTTAGAGTGAAAGTTCTCCATTAAAAAAAAAAAATGGAGGAAGAAGTGGTAGCAGTGTACCAAGAATTTAATGAATAACAACTCAGACGACATAGCTCTTCTCTTAACAATAAGTTTATGAGTCGTTTCTTTTGTTGTGGAAATTTCAATAATTAAAACTATATAACGTAGAAAGTTTCAAAGAATGTTACTTTTTAAGTTCTTCATTATAAGAAAGTACTTTTAGCATTATTCCTGGTCACATTTACATGACAAGCGAAATTTCTCTCTCTCTCTCTCTCTCTCTCTCTCTCTCTCTTTATATATACAGTATATATATATATATTTGTGTGTATATATATATATATATATATATTTATATATATGTCTCTCTCTCTCTCTCTCTCTCTCTCTCTCTCTCTCTATATATATATATATATATGTATATCTATATCTATATATATATATATGTGTGTGTGTATATACTCTCTCTCTCTCTCTCTCTCTCTCTCTCTCTCTCTTTGTATATATATATATATATATATATACATATATTTATATATATGTGTGTGTATGTGTGTAGGTAAATAATCTTGGAGGTTTCTAATGGCAACATCACAGAAAATAAGCCCAGTTTTATTGTTGCATTTCCATCACAAAACCTCTTTTGAAGTGATGATGAACCGAGGCTTATTCCACAGACTACTCTCTGGAGTTGAAATCTACTTGAGACACTTCATGTGGGCACTACATTGTGCAGCCAAAAAGAGATAGACGTCTTCCGTAAGGCCAGGGGAAGTTTTATATTGAAAGGAACAAATATCTCAAAAGCGAAGGTTATTGCAAAAGCAATTAAAATTAAGTATTGGGAAGATCGTTCAGTGGCGAATTGCACTTGCATACCGTTCATGATTATAACGATTTTGAATGCATCCTATAGTTTTTTTTTTCTTTTTTCCTCCAGCCTTTCTCCTTTTAGATAGCAGTTACAGGAAGTTTACATTGGGGGCTATGGTGCGTTATATCTCTTTTTTTTTCTTTTTTTTTTCTTTTTTTTTTTAGAGGAATCTTTTGTATTTGCCCGATAGCAGTTTGCGAGTTATAATAAGTCCTCATTACCTGTACTTTTCATAACATATAAGTTAAATTGCCTGCATTATAATGATACGTTACATTTATTATTAGGAATAAACAATGACAGATGCAGCAGTTTAATAGTTCACTGTAGGACAAAGGCCTCAGACATATCTTTTTTCATGTTTGTGGTTTGGCCAGTTTTCATCATCATATTGGTCACCGGATTGCTGATGGTGGGAAACTTTCGTCTGATCGTTCACAGCAAACCAGCCTAGTATGGGTATCCTTGACTAGTACAGCTTTGCTCATCATGGCAATACACAAACCGTTTCACCACGTTGAGGTATCCCCACTCAGAAATGGAGTAATAGACAAAGAGTATAGTTATATTTTCAATAGTTGTAATAATATCTATGATTTTGACAGGCATTCCTACATTATTCTGTATATTAAATTGTATTAATATTTTGGTATTACCAAGTCTTTCCAGAGAGTTATTTAACGACGGTGCATTTTTTTTAATTAAGTAAATCTAGTTGTTTTGTGGCACCACGAGTTTTGCGTTTTTAAAAACGACATCTAAAGCTGAAAATCTCGTGTACCTGGATTTGCAGGTTGGAAGAATAGTTTTATTTTCAGCTACCAACCAGTAATACGTAAACCTCAAACTTGTAATACTTTTCTCTTACCAGTCACATCGTTGTTTTTCCCGAAGATATACAATAAACATTTAAAGCAGATCTGCAAATGTTCTTTATGAAATGCTATATTAAATGTAGGGTTTTTTGTGTATAAATAATCAATTTATCTCCAAATGGAGGACTATTCCATGATGCCAGAACACTCCAAATCAATCAGTTATGTGCCAAAAGGAAAAGCCACAATTTATTTTAATGTATAGAACCCTGCGGTCATTTCAATAGAAATAAGAATAAAAAAAATAAACGACGTCATTAAAGCTGCGAAATCCTTTTTAGAAATGCTTTATGCTAGAAATATATTTTTCCTACACTTACGGATGCATTGTCCTTTTAATGTCCTTCTCGTTCTCTTGCTTGAAGGTACACTCAGGCGCACTATTCTGTCTTATTTATATTCCTCTTTTTTTTCTTTGAAGTTTTAATAGTTTTGAATTATATATGAAAGCTATATTGTAATATTGTTACTGTTCTTAAAATATGTTATTCTAATTTTTCATTATTTCTCTTGCAGTTTATTTATTTCCTTGTTTCCTGTTGGAGCCCTTGGGCTTATAGCATCTTGTTTTTCCAACTAGGGTTGTTGCTTAGCTAGTAACAATGATAATAATGATAATAATAATAACAATAATGATAATAATAGTTATGGAATACACTTTTAAATTGCTTAGAAACCAACGACGAATTGAATCTTTATTTTCGTATCTTCTCATTTAATTACAATTTGATGTCAGACACAAATACTTGAAATTAAATGGAAATGTGGAAAGGTTTTCTAGTAGTAATGATTATGGAAAATTGTCAACGAAACAATGCGATATATTTCCGGTTATTTGCACTAAGTACTCTAAAAACCTTAAGACGTTGAAGAACAGCTTTTCTAAATACGTCGTGGAGGCGTTTATTTTAATACTTCGGTGAAGTAGAAAAAATATTTATATAATTCTTTTTGATGAGGCTAAACTGGGAACAGAGAAATACGTTGCTTGATGGTACACTCGAGCACACTATTCTATCTAATTTCTCTTCCTCTTGTGTTGTTAAAGTTTTTATAGTTTATGTAGAAGATATTTATTCTAATGTTGTTACTCTTCTTAAAAAATTTAATTTACTTTTGTCCTTTCCTCACTGGGCTATTTTTTCCTGTTGGAGCTCTTGGTCTTATAGCATCCTGCTTTTCCAACTAGGGTTGTAGCTTAGCAAGTAATAATAATAATAATTCATAATTTTCCACTTCGTCAGGAAGGTAAAAGTAAAGGAAACAGTAATAAAATCAACCGATTGGGTTTGTTCTCTCCCTAGGTCGGTCATCCATGATCTATTGGAAGGGAAAAGATATAAGGCTCTTTCGATGAATATAAAGTAGAACATCCAAATTTATGGAGTAGATCAATATGAAACGTGTTTGTTCTGAGTAAATAAATTTATGCGGTTATGCGTCTGAGCACTATTTAATGAAACCACATTTTATGGTCATATTTTAATTTCTAACGCTAAGCACTGGCATTTTGTTCCTAACCGTGACATATTTTTGTTCTCTATCTATTCCCATGAAGATTATAACACCTTGAAGTGGTCATGGTACTGTATTTGCCGAATACACGTGCGGAATTGTTAATCCAGGTAGGTCGCAGTGAAAAAAAAAATGACTTCCATGTGGAATTAATTTAAAGGTCGCTCATTATTATTATTATTATTATTATTATTATTATTATTATTACTTGCTAAGCTACAGCCCTAGTTTGAAAAGCAAGATGCTATAATCACAGGGGCCCCAACGGGGAAAATAGCCGAGTCAGGAAAGGAAATAAGGAAAAATAAAATATTTTAAGAACAAAAAAAAACATTAAAATAAATATATGCTATATAACTATAAAAACTTTAACAAAACAAGAGGAAGAGAAATAAGATAGAATAGTTTGCCCGAGTGTACCCTCAAGCAAGAGAACTCAAAACCAAGATAGTGGAAGACCATGGTACAGAGGCTATGGCACTACCTAAGACTAGAGAACAATGGTTTCATTTTGGAGTGTTCCTCTCCTAGAAGAGCTGCTTACCATAGCTAGAGTCTCTTATACTCTTACCAAGAGGAAAGTTGCCACTGAACAATTACAGTGCTGTAGTTAACCCCTTGGGTGAAAAAGAATTGTTTAGTAATCTTAGTGTTGTCAGGTGTATGAGGACAGAGGAGAATCTGTAAAGAATATGCCAGACTATTCGGTGTATGTGTAGGCAAAGGGAAAATGAACCGTAACTAGAGAAAAGGATCCAATATAGTACTGTGTGGCCAGTCAAAGGACCCCATAACTCTCTAGCCGTAGTATCTCAACGGGTGGCTGGTGCCCAATCCCCCATCGTTAAGCTGTGGCCAAGTAGAGCCAGGCATTACTGCTAATGACTCCGCAGGAAGACCTATAGACTCCTCCAAACACCTCATTCCTTGGTCACAATGATGGTGAGGTTGCAGACACTACTAGAAACTATCGAGTTTGAGGGGGTCTCGAAGTTCCGGTCAACAGATTGCCAGACCCTGTGTTGGATAATACTAAAATTTCAGACTCAAATATTCCTTCGAAAGGGATTCAATTCGTCGAAGCTTTTCACCAAAATTTCATCAATTTCTACAGATATTTATTACTGTTGTGAAAAAAAATAAATGTAATATATTCTTCTACCTCTTTTAGGTAGAATATATTACGTACACCCCTTGAATACGATCCTAGCCACCATACAGACTTGAGTTATTTAATAATGTATATACAGAAAAACGAAATATTTCTTCACTTCTGAGTAGAGATATGAGAAATTCGAGAATTCCTTTGTTGGGTAGGCCTAACGCATTAGGCTTACACCAGAGTATGTACTTAATTCGTCTGGAAAAGAGAATGGTTGGTGTAGGTTGTTTGAAAGCTTTGAGCAAAATGGAAGAAACGTCTGGAGAAATATCTTGAGAAAGCTCTGTAAGAACAAATTGTTTTCTGTTAAATCGGTATCTCTTTCACCTCTCAAACTTGTTGCGTAAGATGTCTAAAATAGAAGCTACTCGTTTTAAATGGGAACTGTTAAGGTTTCTGCTACGGCAATTCTTTTCATTATCATCTGTTACGCCAAGTCGAGTTCTCAATAGAGAGAGAGAGAGAGAGAGAGAGAGAGAGAGAGAGAGAGAGATAAGGGTCTGTATCTTGAATGCTCATTACAATGGGTAATTCGTTTCCTTTATGTTTGTAGTCCTTCAATATGTGTGTTCATGTCTTTCCCTTTGGGAGGCTGATAAGAAAATTATAGTTAAGGAAATTTTAGATCTTTTCAGAATATTTTATAGAAGAACGAAATCTGGTTCGTCTGAATTTTGTACCGAGAGTAGCTTTTAGAGGCGCATGCCAGCTACACAATGTTGGTAACTTGTAGGGTTGGTATTAAAAAGGTCTTTTAAGAAGGTAACTTTTTTTTTATTTCATATATGATGATATTCTTGGTTTGTTTCTAATCTCATTTAGTAGTTTCGACGTTGTCCATTTCTATTACTTACCATTAATCGTGATATTGATTATTGAGAATGCTTAAATCCATATTGGTCGTGTGTTAAATTTTATATATATATATATATATATATATATATTATATATATATATATAGAGATATATATATATATATATATATATAAATTTTATGTTTAGAGATATACTTGAAAACCCTTAGACTTTACAAGGACGACTGTCAACATTCCCAGTCTATTGAGACAGTAATCCTCACATACCTTATTAGTTTAAAATGCACCTGTATGGAAAAGCATCAAGCTTTAATACAAGAGGAACATTTTGATTAATCTAATTGCACTTTCCCCTCTCCCCTAACATATTCTCAAATGCGTATGCAAAAGCAGAGAGATAATAGTTTTAAAACAATTTGTTGTTTAGAACAAAATGTCCTACTGACTTTGGCTCTGGAGGCCTTGAAGCGTAATATATTTTCCCTTCAGTCACTGTAGAAATCAAATTTGACTGGTGGGGCTGGTATAACCCTATCCCTCTAATAATTAAAAATGTAGCATGAACTTTAATTGTGCATTCATCGAGTGTTCAATTGCTCTTAAACTTACGGTCCCAATTACCAATTATAAATCCGGAAACAATTGCGAGGGACTACCATTCCCTGCCAATAAATGAACAGAAGGTGGATAACAATAATGTTATTGTTCCCATAATTGTAACATTAACGTTTGTGAAATCCCCTAAATGGAAACATATTGGACATCATGTTTGAAAACGGGAAGGTATTACAGTTAAAAGGAAAATACCTAGCGATCATTATGCCAGAATTCAACATGATTCGTAATGGGAATCCAATGTTATCTTCTTCGCTGGGAATGCCAGCTTCTGTCGTCTTTCACATACATTTCCTTAAAATAGTATATTGTTGTTATGAACGTCACAAAAAAAAAAGGTTTCTTAAATTATATGTTAAACGCAGAAGCTTAGACAGCTGTAAATAAATAAAAAATATATATATCGTTTAAGATAGGTTATACTCAACTCATCTTTCCCACCGATATCCCTACATTAAGGGGTCGGTTGCCTGATGTGATGGCCTCAGGCATGATTTATAATTTGGAAAAGTTAAATCGTATGCCCTTGACTTGATGGTTCAACTATAAGTAACACTTTCCACAGTTATTAGGCGTGTGCTTAGCATTTGACTTAATGGTCCAACTGCAAGGTAGCACTTTCTTCAATTATTGGCAGTGAGCATAGCCTTCTGCTAAACATCAAGACTCCAAGGCAGAAGTTGTCCTTTTAGTCGCTTTCTACGACACCAAAATCATCTCGACTTTTATTTAAAAGGGAAATAGTTACGGAGGATTCAGGGATTTGCAGTACAGGGTCTAAAACTCAATTCCGGTAACATTTCTAAGTACAGCAAGTTGGAAGGAAGTAATAGTTATTATACATTATCAAAATATCACACCCTTGCCATGCCCTATCAGGAGGTACATATTATCCTTTAATTGGTAACTTCTTTATCGTTTGCATTTTAGCATTGCAAAATATGATCAGTGGCTTGAGGTGATTATTATGATCAGTGACCTGAGAAGACTTTTTGAAGTGATACATTCTTCCCGGATGATGTTTATCAATATGTGTAATTTAAAAGATTTCATACCTATAAACTCAATGTATTCTGGTTAATCTTGGTGTTGCCTCTAAGCTTTACGGACTTATTCCTTTCAGTATTGTTATTTTATTGTGAATTAGTTGCAGAGGTTTATATCATTCGCAAGATTAACGAGACACATGTAGTCCTGTTTATACATTTCTTATTTATAATTGGATATCTCTCTTTACTTGGGTCATGAAGCAACATTAATAATGTTAATTGTTAGGTTTTCAACGTCACCAATTACAAGTTTTGTCAATGACATTGTGATCTTTTTGATCCCTAGATTAATAACTGCCATTGGAATCCGTTTTCGTGTCTGGTTGACTTCGCTGTTCTTGCCAATTGGTATAATGATATTTACAGTACCAATGTACGCGACCCGTCAATAATGAATGCTAATTAATTAGATTGATATACCCACACAGATTCAATCATGCCCTCCCCCCCCCTTCCTATCTACAACACGGCAGTTTAGGCAATTTGTGATTTCCGAGTGTACCTCTTGGGGTACCCCCTCTGACCGAGGTATGACTACTTCCTCTCTTCCTTTCCCGAGGGATGAGGAAAGACCAAGTAGTAATTCGTTTGGCAATGCCGCTGTTAGTAACAGCATATATATATATATATATATATCACTCTCTCTCTCTCTCTCTCTCTCTCTCTCTCTCTCTCTCTCTATATATATATATATATATATATATAAAGAGAGAGAGAGAGAGAGAGAGAGAGAGAGAGAGAGACTGGCTCTTTATTATATAGAGGAGATAAAATTCATAAAGATAATTTGCATCGAAGCAGAATCCATTTCCAATACGTGGAGATGCATTTCTTTCGCATTGTTATGAAGTCATTGTTAAAAACCTACCTCTGTTGTCGTGCTGATATCAAAGTTGAATACAATTTAAAATATTTTTAAAAACTCTCTTCACGAGTGTACAGTTAATCGATTTTACGGGGTTGACCTCTCATGTATTGTATGTTTAAACAGTAGACTTTTAAAAAAATTATTTGCTGTAATCCATTGCAATTCTTCAATTTATACTCAGTGGTTGAGTAAGGTTTATCATCCGGATTGAAATTAGGACTTTAACTATTGTATATCCAAATACGTGTTTCAAGACCTAAAGAAATGTCCTGGCTGCTTGAATTTCCGAATGAATTTCCAATTTGAGCTAGGAAAATAATTATTTTTTATTTTAAGAAAACATGTCAGCAGTTTCTCCACATGTTTGTGCAGCGAGGTTAATAGAATTGTGAAGTCAATATTTAACCGTCGTATATAGGATTAACTTAAAAGATACTTATATTCTTATTGTTTCATTTAACAATAAATTCCTGCCAAGGAATAAATACTTTTGGAAAATAAACCTTAGCACATTGATGCAATACATTTTTTTTTTTCTTTTACAAAGTAATATAATTGAGGAAACAATCTATCAAATTAACTAGAAGGGAAATGTGAGGCCTATTTTTGACAAGAGAGAGAGAGAGAGAGAGAGAGAGAGAGAGAGAGAGAGAGAGAGAGAACGTAATACTTCACTAACTAATGAATTAGCATGGACGAGAGAGAGAGAAGATTTGAGAAGTGAAGTTTTTCTATTGTTGATTATAGTCAATTACCGAGAAGAGATCGAAGTAGATGATATATTGTTAAAACGGGTAATTGATTTTAGATTATATTGTGAAAAGTGTTAGGATTCCAGATCCCAACTCCACATTTTAAATATTGTATTTATCCAGAAAGGGAATTGCCATAGTTGTTTCAGTGATAAATATTGTTCAGTTAGGAGAGAGAGAGAGAGAGAGAGAGAGAGAGAGAGAGAGAGAGAGAGAGAGAGTGTTATCCAGTACCTACATAGGCTATATAATTTAAGTATCATAGGATTTGTTCTTAAAAAAGTTGCAAAATAGATGAGATACCATACCTCCTCTCATCGCTGCCAAAACATGAAACTTGATCTGTCAGTGAGGAGGTATTGTAAAAAGAATGTTGGCACAAAAGGTGCCACAAGATTACAAGGTTAGGTAATGCAGTTCTGTGGATCTCAGAGCATTCTGAGACATGATATGTCCCAGAGAGAGAGAGAGAGAGAGAGAGAGAGAGAGAGAGAGAGAGAGAGAATCATTTGTCATAACTGTCTGTAGTAGGTGGGCCAGTGCACTGGCCGCACATTGAAATACTACCGTTAGAGAGTTATTGGGTCATTTGTCTGGTCAGACAGTACTACCTTGGTTCCCTGTCTCTGGTTAAGGCTCATTTTGACTTTGCCTATACATATACCGAATAGTCTGGCCTATTCTTTCCACATTCTCCTCTTTCCTCATACACCTGACAACACTGAGATTTCCAAACAATGCTTCGTCGCTCTTGGTAAGGGTAGAAGAGACTCTTTAGCTATGGTAAACAGCTCTTCTAGGGGAAGGATACTCCAAAATAAAACCAGTGTTCTCTAGTCTTGGGTAGTGCCACAGTCTCTGTACCATGTCCTTCCACTGTATGGGATTAGAGTTCTCTTGCGTGAGGGTACACTCGGGCACATGGTTCTCTGTTATTTCTCTTCCTCATGTTTTTTTTTTTTTTTTTTTTTTTTAAGTTTGTATAGTTTATATATGAAAGATCTAATTTACTGTCGTTATTGATCTTTAAAATATTCCATTTTGATTGTTTATTACGTTTCTTGTAACTTATTTATGTCCTTGTTTCCTTTCCCCATTGCGTTTATATTTCTCTGTTTGAGCCCTTGGGCTTATAGCTTATTATTATTAATAATAATAGTAATAATAATGATAATGATAATAGTAATTATAGTAATAATATTTTATATGCAGTTATTAAACCTTAATTTCAGCAAAGAGAGAGATAGAGAGAGAGAGAGAGAGAGAGAGAGAGAGAGAGAGAGAGAGAGACTCTACCAGTGAGCACACTGGTTTCATAATGGAAGTATCATAGGATCTGTTCTATCATTTTATATGCAGGTGAAAAGCCTAAATTCCTGCAATGAGAGAGAGAGAGAGAGAGAGAGAGAGAGAGAGTGAGAGAGAGAGAGAGAGAGAGAGAGAGAGAGACTCAACCAGTGAGCACACAGGTTTTATAATTGAAGTATCATAATTATGATCTGTTCTAATATTTTATTTGCAGGTGAAAAACTTAAATTCCAGCAACGAGAGAGAGAGAGAGAGAGAGAGAGAGAGAGAGAGAGAGAGACTACCAGTGAGCACACAGGTTTTATAATTGAAGTATCATAGGATCTGTTCTAACATTTTATATGCAGGTGACAAAATCTAAATTCCTGCAGAGAGAGAGAGAGAGAGAGAGAGAGAGAGAGAGAGAGAGAGAGAGAAAATATTTTTGTAATTTTAGTTAATTACTCCCCCCATCCTTCCTTCCTTGGCGAGTGATATCTGTTGTGGGTAGGTGGAGGGGTCCGCTAGCCAAATCTGCCGAGTCAACAAAGTCAATATTTGCTCTTATGCTATAAACATCGGGGCTGAATTTGCCCCCTTGAAGACATACATTTCAGCTATTTGGCCAAACACAAATAATAGCAATTTATCTGGTGGGGAGTGAACCCTTCCTTACTTCAAAGAGCTGTTCAGTGTCGAGAGATCGTTTGCTTCTTGTTTAGAGCTTTCCGATGTATCTTTTCAAAAGCATTTGGGTGCAGTGAAATAGGACTCGTATAATCTAATATCTCCTTCTGGCTTACGTGTACGTAATGTGAGTTTTTGTCTGATCTCTCTCCTCTCTCTCTCTCTCTCTCTCTCTCTCTCTCTCTCTGTGTGTGTGTGTATGTGGTTGAAGGAGTTTGAGTTTGCACAGGGCTTATGCAACGTGAAAATAATTCCTGTGATACTTCAGTTATATAGTTTGTGCTCTCTCTCTCTCTCTCTCTCTCCTCTCTCTCTCTCTCTCTCTCTCTCACACATTATAGGAATTATTAGACTTCAAAGTGGGGTGAAATAATGAAGAACGTTATTAAAACTAATGGAAATTTTCTATTGTGATTATAGAACTGAACATTGAAAGCTAGGACATCATAAGCTCCTCTCTGTGCAAAACTTAATGCAGTTTTCAAGTCTGTTTTCTCCGTTTCTTTTATTTCTTTAAATTTTATTTATAATTTTTTTTTTCGTATATGTAAGGCAT
>NC_090766.1:59924610-59942110 GCF_036898095.1 Palaemon carinicauda | reverse complement strand
TGAGAAATATCAAAACTAAAAATGGAAAATTGTTGAAAAATACGTAACAATGTACAACAGAAAAACTACAAATCAAAATATAGCTAAGTAACATGAATTGGAATTAAAAGGAAAAACTCCTAAAAATTATTATTATTATTATTATTATTATTATTATTATTATTACTTGCTAAGGTACAACCATAGTTGGAAAAGCAGGATGCTATAAGCTCAGGGGTACCAACAAGAAAGCATAAACATGAGTAGGTTTGAGGAAAAGTGGTGTCTTAGGTTGCCTGAATCTGTACCTGGATTGACTACAAGAACATGAATGTGTAGCTGTGATGGTTCGTTTAAATGCGAAAATAGGTTATACTGTAGATAAAATTATGGAGTTCAACGAGAAAATTTGATATGTGAGAATATTGTGGAGAAGTATTCGGAAAGTCTTAATAGTGTGATATAAATGGTTTTTAAAGTAGAATAATTATAATTATTCTTGAAAAAAAAATGAAGAAAATCATTAATTAACTGTCAACACTAAGCAAATCAAAGACGATATAAGGAATTTAATATTGAGAAGAAAAAGTAATGATAGATTGATATTTAAGTTAAGAGGATATGGGAAAAGTGTCGCTGTAAATGTTGTAAATATAATCGAGTTTGATAAAAGAGAACCGAGATGGTTTGTAATGAGAGAAGAAATGAAATAAAAAAAAAAAAACAGGGTCGAACAAAACTAAAAAGCTAGAAGAATTACACGTAAAATTCAATGATGGAGTTATAGGGTTTGCTGTCGAGTCTAGGATCGATGAATGGGGAAAACAAATAATTACGTCACTATATTTAACAAGATGTAACATATGCATCCGTATATAAAATACAGTCACTACACTCTACTGAATATAATGTATTAGTATACAAAATAAAAGTCACTACATTCAACAGGATATAATGTATGCATTGATATTAAAAACACAAGTCATTAATTTCAACAAGAGATAATGAATGCATTGGTAAATAAAAATATAATCATTACATATAAAAGAAAAAAAAATATAATCATTACATATAAAAGAAAAAAAATATAATCATTACTTTATCCCTTACAGAAAAAAACCCCGCCCATTAACCCAAGCATTGTAAAATCTCACCGCACGTGGAACAAACAGAAATAAACACCCTCTCTGTTGTTGTCCTCGCCAAACTGAAACCTTCTCCTGTAAAATCTCGAAACAAAGAAAAAAAAGGAGCCCTGACAATCCTCTTTGCAATGCGTTGCTGAACGACCCTGACAAGGAGGGGGGACAAAACCATGAAATTTAACGACCTCCCTGAACAAACATGTTTATCATGGAGAGCCCGCTTGCGCTCTCTGCTTCAAGGCAAATGATCAAAGGCGTTGGCCATAACAGAGGTATGGGGGGAAATGATGTTGACATTTGCGATTCACTGCTTTCAAGAGTTTTCTTGCTGCCTTAATTGAAAAAGGGATCTTGATGCAGGTTAGTATGCAAATGCTCGGTTTTATTTGGGGGGTGCAAGAGGTATCTACACGAAATTGTTTTCATTTAAATTTTTACATGGAAACATAAAGACATGAATACATAAATATGTTGCCATTAAATGCTATATCTATGCAATCTAAAAATTATACACACACACACACACACACATATATATATATATATATATGCGTGTATGTATATGTGTATGTGTGTATGTGTGTGCGTGTGTACAGATTTGTATATGTATATCGTAATATAGAGTAATGTTTGTCTTAATGCCATAATTTTTACCGTTGCGATGTATACAAACTATACAATCATATACAGTAATGTGTTCATATAAAAAAATAAATGTACACAGATGCAGTAAAAACGACCACACACACATATACATATACATTTATATATATATATATATATATATATATATATATATATATATATATATATATATATATATATATACATACATACATACACACACACACACACACACACATATATATATATATATATATATATATATATATATATATATATATATATATATATATATATATAAGAAAAATCAAACAAAACCGTTGGTCACTGCCACGTTCATATTCAAACAGCTACATCGCAGATAACTTCCAGAAACTTTTTCGCTTAATCACACAAAGGCTAATCAGCAACACGACGAACTCCTCTCCACACTGTGCCACATTATTTCGGTTCACAGAATGTGTCACGAGACAATCAAAAGATTTTCATGACTGAAAATATTTTATGAAATAACAAAAATAAAACTACTCCTTTTTGTCATATTTTTTTCTTCTAAATTTACTGTTTTCTTTCATGGGAGCAACATTTGAGAAAGTGTTTGATTTTAATGTAGCTTTTCTCGTATTCTTTTTTAGCTTCATTCCCAACACTTCTTCAAAGGCATCTATCCAACAATTTGTAGGCCTTTTTCTCCTATTTTCCTTTAGAACTTCTACACGATCGTTTCAGCAGCCTCTCGCCCTCCATTCTTTCTACATAACCAAACTATCTCAAATCACCCGGTTACATACTCAGCTTCCCTATTACCTTTTTACCACTCGTAATATTTCAGAATTTCTCATCTTTTAAATTTCTGGTGCGCTGCTAAAACTACTTGAGCAATTCTTTCCATGTCCTTCCACTGCATACCTGTTATATACTTGAAATAGAATTAGCTCTACAACCCATTGCTTATAACTTGAAGTACAATTAGGTCTACAACTCATTGCTCTATACCTCATATACTTAGAGTTAGCTCTACAATCCACTGTTCCATACCTCTTATACTGTATACTTGAAGTAGAGTTAGCTCTACAAGGCATTGCTCCATATCTCTTATAGACTTAAAGTAGGCTTAACTCTACAAACCATTACTCCATATCTCTTATATGCCTAAGTGGACTTAGCTCTACATACTAATGTTCCATAGCTCTTATATACTTAAAAGTAGAGTTAGCTCTACAACCCACTGTTCCATGCCTCTTATATTGTATACTTAAAGTAGAGTTAGCTCTACAAGGCATTGCTCCATATCTCTTATATACTTAAAGAAGAGTTCGCTCTACAAACCATTACTCCATACCTCTTATATACTTACAGTAGAGTTGGCTCTACAACTCATTGTTCCATACCTCTTATATACTTAAAGTAGAGTTAGTTCTACAACCCATTGCTCCATACCTCTTATATACTTGAAGTACAATTAGCTCTACAAACCATTACTTTATACCTGTCATATACTTGAAGTATAGTCAGGTCTACCACCCATTACTTTATACCTCTTATCTACTTGAAGTAAAGTTGGATCTACAACCCATTATGATATTAAAGTAGAGTTAGCTTCACAATCCACTACTTTATACCTCTTATCTACTTTAAGTAAAGATACCTCTACAACCCAATACCTTTTACCTGTTACCTACTTAAAGTAGAGTAGTTCTACAATCCATTACTCCAAACCTTTTATGTACTCAAAAGTATAGTTAGCTATTATATACTTAAAAGTAGTTAGCTCTACAACCCGTTCATGCATTTCAACCTCGGAATCCATAAACACCTTCCTCTATGTCCTTGACTCGATATATGCATATTTGTTTACAAATATCATATATATATGCATGATGGTGCGTAAGAGTAATTGTTCATGTGGGGGCACAATAACATCAAACGCTACACTAGGGCTAGAAATAAAAAGTTAGTTTTTCATTGTACAATAAATTTCTACCTGTTAATTAATTGTAGTTATTTTTAACGAAATATACAATTCAGACTGTTTTTGATGTCAGATTCGTTCAAATAAAATCGATTCCTATACCAGAAAATGTTGCTTTTATGAAAGATAACAATTAAAGTTAAATGTTCTGTATAGATCGACCGCTTTAAAAAGTTTGATGAAAAGGAATAGTTTTACTGATGTTATTTCATGAAACATTTTTAAAACATAAAAACCCTTTGAATGTCATGCGTCACAATCTATGAAACGAAATAAAAATCATACCTGATGTATCAGGGAGCCAGTTTGTTTACCATCGAGACACTGAAAAGGGAAAAACCCCGGAGGAAAATTAGCTTAGAATTAAAATTAATTAATAAATGAATTAATTAGATTTCCTTGCCTCTTATGGTCCTCATTATATTCGCTTCGAGTGGTGGGAGTTAATTAATCTAATACTATTTATAAAAAATACTGTATTATCGTCCAGGGAAAGTATAGATCAGAAGTGTTTTTAATTCTTTTTACTTGGTGAAGGAGAGTCGAACTACTGCGACTTATAGCTATTTAAGATAATAATTTAGGTCTATAATGATAAAAGGTAATGGAGTCTGTTTCCAGTTCCAGTTTCATCAGAATAGAAGTTCACAAGGACGTCAGCCGGACAAACTCAACCCCCACTGTGGTGCGCAACCACGACAGTGGCTTCCCCAATAAACAGCTTAAACTCACGGTTCTGGGCTGGGGTCGATCTGCTGCCATGCGAATACTAGGCGAACACGTTCTACTGTACTAGCCAGGAAGTATAAATATCAGAGTGCTCCTCTCTCAAATTCACCTTCAATGGCGTAGCATGGAACCAGTAGCCTAGCTGAGTAAGGGTAAGATGCAGATTGAAAAGCTTTAATATATGTGGCAGAGTCCTACGACAGGGATTGGTTTCTATCTAAATTAGACGGAAACTTCCAAATTTCGTAACAGTTCATAATAGACAGAAAAACTCGATGAATAACGTGGGATGTGCATTTTAGTTCATGAAAACAGACGTAGGTGAAAAGAATTGCCAAACACCTCTGTCTCGTATTAAAATTTAGACGTAAAAAATGCCCCCACCCTCTTTCTTAAACAAATGTCCAATATTACAATCACTCAAGCGTCACTTTTTACTTTTATTTAGTGAGCATGAAGTAGTTTCCTGAAGTTTTCAGACAATCATAACGGCAAATCCAAAGTTCTAACGCCCAAACTCGGAGAACTCAGTCATTCCAATACAACAGAATAGGAGGTCGATGTTACAATATTGTGACATCAAAATTCATGCTGTGAGAGTTTCTACACCGAACTCACTATAGAAATATATATGTGTTAACAAAGTTTGGCCTTCATTGTAGCTTTCATATGGAGACTCTTCAGGATAACCAACGTGATCAGAAACATTAACGCAAGCCCATGGGGAACGTGTTGCCAAGATGCCCTCTGTGAAATCGTTTCTAAAATTTCAAAAAGACCTAAGAGTCCCTTTAAGAAACATAAGAGTAATCACCAACATTGTGCAACTCTGATGGTGCAACTATGCTACTAAAATTAAAGCAGCATTTAAGAGCATTTCTCTTTTGTTAACATTACGGCATAAGTGTGCGCACATCTTTATATTATATATATATATATATATATATATATATATATATATGTGTGTGTGTGTGTGTGTGTGTGTATATATATGTATATATATATATATATATATATATATATATATATATATATATATATGTATATATATATATATGTATGTATATATATATATATATATATATATATATATATACATATGTATGTATATATATATATATATATATATATACATATATATATATATATATATATATATATATATATATATATATATAGCCATCGGTAAGGTCCCACCACGTTTCCATTAAGGATACGTGCCCACTCCCATAATGGTACCCCCAATCCGAGTGCAGAACTTTCCATCTTCGTAGGGTTTACAGAACTTGAACAGAATGCCACCAACGAATGTTACAGTCCGTCTGCTCTACTATTAAGCAGAACGATATTCTATTCGATAGGAGCTGGATTGGTACGGACGTTTTCGTGGATACTTGTGTTGACTCTGCCATTAACCTGGCAACTTCATTCTAATAAATAATGCATAGATATAGAAATCTGATGCGTCACAATCATCCCTATAAACAAAAACTAAAAAAAAAAAAAAATTATATAATCTTATGCCTTATCAAAGACGAGAATACTTCCAGTTATTGGTTCATTGCGCATTTCTTAGCAAGGAAACGTTTCTACAGAATTAATCGTATCATACATCAAAGCAAGGAAACGTTTCAACAGAATCATTTGTATCATTCATCAAATCAAGGAAACGTTTCTACAGAATCGAAGGTATCATACATCAAAGCAAGGAAACGTTTCTACAAATTCAAAGGTATCTTACATCAAAGCAAGGAAACGTTTTGACAGAATCAAAGGTATCATGCATCAAAGCAAGGAAACGTTACCACAAAATCAAAGGTATCTTACATTTAAGCAAGGGAAAGTTTCTACAGAATCACAGGTATAATACATCAAAGCAAGAAACCGTTTCTACATAATCAATGGTATCATAAATCAAAGCAAGGAAACGCTTCTACAAAATCAACAGTATCATACATCAAAGTAAGGAAACGTTTCTACAGAATCATTCGTATCATAAATTAAAAGGAAATGTTTTTACAGAATCAAAGGTATCATACATAAAAGCAAGGAAACGTTTCTACAAAATCAAAGGTATCATACATCAAAGCAAGGAAACGTTTCAACAGAATCAAAGGTATCATGCATCAAAGCAAGGAAACGTTTCTACACAATCAAAGGTATCATGCATCAAAGCAAGGAAATGTTTCTACACAATCAAAGGTATCTTATATCAAGGCAAGGAAACGTTTCTACCGAATCAAAGTTATGATACGTCAAAGCAAGGAACGTGTCTACAAAATCAAATTATCTTAAAGCAATGAAACGTTTCAACAGATTCAGAGGTATCATAAAACAATTAACGCAACTGTAATCAAAAGCGTCAGATTAGTTTCACAGTTCTTCGATTGGCCTTCTCAGGAAAAGTTGATTATTTTGTAAGAAATTATCAAAGAACGAAGAATGTTCGAGATTTTTCAATAGCCAGTGAATATCACGTCCCCTTAAATTAATACCATCCTGTATGCCACCTTATGTTGATTTTCTGTTCAACGAGTTTTTCGGTAGAGGATAACCATAGGGAGTTACTGAAAGGATTCTTACAAGTTGTGCGCTATTGAATGAGCCTACTCATGATAATTCAGAGATGCTTTTCGTGCTTGGGACACAATTATCCTTGTTGCTATCCTCAAGAGATTTTCCAACTGTTTGTATGGACAAATTGCTTTCAGGTGAGCAATCTATTTGGCAACAATAATTTGAATTTTTTTTATTCCAATTCTGACAACTCACTGCATTAATATCTAACTATTTTGATAAAAACATAATTATAATAGTTAATTTATTAAGTTGTTTTAGTTTTTTGTTCATGGTATTATTCTGCTTTGGACATGCCACAAAGTGGTTTTCTTATTCTTTAAATCATAAGATTTTTAGAGAACTGATTTCATCCAAGATAAAAAATATTTTGACAAAAATAAATTGTCAACAAATCATCACGATTAATGTATGTAATTAAATAAAAAAAAATTCACAATTAGAGTTTGTACATGGATATGTATGCAAAAGCGTGACATCAAGAGACAACTTCCGATTGCCCCTTAACTGTTTATGAGTGAAGTTGCCAATCCCATGCCCTTTACCTTTAGTGAAGCAGATATTAGCATCCTCTAGGGTGGAATCAAAAGCCACCCCACCCCAACACACACACACACACACACACACACACACACACACACACATATATATATATATATATATATATATATATGTATATATATACATATACATATTTATACATATGTATATATATACATATATATATATACATATATATATATATATATATATATATATATATATATATACATACCTTTCAGAGTGAAGGATCCTTTAACGTGGTGAAAGGGTTTGCGTAACGCCATGATCAGCAAAGTATTACTAGTCACGCCACCATAATTAGATTAGTTTGCTTTGCACAATCATACAAAAATCTCACATCATCACCAATCCCCACTGGTCAGCGTGGTGATGAAAACTGGCTAAACACCAGACATGAATTGACATATCCGAGGCCTTTGTACTGCAGTGGACTACAAACGGCTGGATTTCTTATCTCTCTCTCTCTCTCTCTCTCTCTCTCTCTCTCTCTCTCTCTCTCTCTCTCTCTCTCTCTCTCTCTCTCTCTCTCTCTCTCTCTCTATATATATATATATATATATATATATATATATATATATATATACACACACACACACATATATATATATATATATATATATATATATATATATATATATATATATATATATATATATATATATATATGAAATGAGTTTATGCCTTCTGCCATGAAAAAAATTGCTTTTGGATATATTACTAATTGCGAAATCCTTTTTTTCTTAAATTTAATAAAATCTTCTAAATAAAAATACACTGTTATCGAAGCACAAGACTTTCTAACCAACTGTATGGTGGAAAATAATATTATTTTACAGAATAAAATAAGAGTAAAATTAGTCTACAAAACCACTGAGACAACGTGTTAAGATACGTTCAACCTTGTAATTCTTTTGAACGCTGTCCTTATTTTTAAGTTCATTTAAAGTTTTAAACGATCAGTATAATATTTTTTTACCATCATTTTAGTTTATGTTTAATGACTTGAAATGCAATTAATGTACATAATTGTATATTACCTTGTCGGTGTTTAGCTTTACTTAACCCTCCGTCTCAATTTATTTACACTTCGGAATGCTATTCACTATAATCTTAATTTGTAAATTAACTGCGGCTTTAACTTGTTCCATCGAAATAGGAATAAAAAATTATCATTTATGGAAAGAATGCGCATGTTGGATGTATACAGAGAAATAATAAAAAAAAAACCAGTAAGTTAAACTTGGAAGCATGAGTCCATAGACTTGCACCGTCCTACCTCTTTAAGTCAGATGTTCCCTATCAGTAGTACATTTTTACTCGTCAAGAGGTACATTGGATCTCAGAGAATAGCCAATACTGTGCAATACATGATGAAATTTGTATCGAGACTAAATTTTATAGTTACATTACATCAATCACACTGATTCTCTTTTTTCATCCTCAATTTTTGGGATATACAGGAATTTATATAAATGTCTAAGGGGTACAGAAGAACAAAAAGGTTGGGAACTGCTACAAGTGTATGGTCAATATTCGGAATTCGGAAAATAACATTATGCCAGTTAGCAGTTATGATTAAAAGTGGTCTTATATCCACAAAACAAATACCGTAACTGAATATGCGTTAATTCATTTGGGTACAGATTTTTTTTTTTTTCAGTCACATTTCGAGACTATGGTTATATTTTCTTCTTTCCAAAAAGGCCAAATGGTATATCATTATCGCCCCGTGAATGAAAACTGATAAATAGGTGTTACAAAATAATGTTCCGTTATATCTGTATAACAAAAAGGTTTTGGTTGAAAAATAACAGTTGGTAAAGATTTTGTAGAAGCAATTTCATTTGGACATAAGATAGACTCCAGTTTCTTTCCCCTTACCATCATTTGGCTTGGTTGATTGATTGATTTGAAGTTTTCTGGCATCCTGAAAACTTTAAATCAATCAATCAACCAAGCCAAATGATGGTAAGGGGAAAGAAACTGGTGACTATTCTATGCCCAAATGAAACGGCTTCTACAAATAATCGGAAAACAATCCACAACATGAATTTCTGCGACTATGTGGCCATATTAAAGGTTTTCCTAGATGACTGAATTTTCTTATTCAATATTCTAGACATCCATATTTTGTTACGTATATAATGAGGGAAATATTTCATGTGCACCCTAGATAAAAAAAAACATTCTTGTGTAATTATTATTTCACAAAACAAAATATAATATACGGAAGCGGTTAATGAATGAAGGGAATGAAGTGAACTCTGAAGAGAACTGGCGTAGTTGTTCAAAATATTTATGAACACAGTGAACAAAGCTACAATTTGAGGTCACCGGAATCTCCTTTGCCATTCAAGGAATAATTAATAGATTGTTGTTTTATCGATGGAGGAACAGATCTCACGTTTCTGCATAAACGATAAACCCTTAGTAATATCATATACCATGAAAAAATGCGTGTGTATGTATATATGTAATAAATAAAATAATTGTTATTACATGTTTAAAACACATGACGTAATATGTCATTTTGGATGAAGATGCTAGCCGTGAGATTTGCTGTAGTCATGTAAAATCATAAACAGGATGCACAATGCAGCCTCGGCAATGTAACATTTTTCTTAAACGTCAACACCAATGCATCAGTGTGTGAAAGTTTGTGACGTCACCGGATGCAGGTGTCTTCCGAGATTGTGTTTAAAATGCTACGTCAACTAAGCATACGATATCTGTGATATCGATAATTTAATCAGTTCATATCTATACTTCACCTGAATTGGTCATCCGACCAAACCAGCTCCCTCCTATGATGGAGATGTTTAACTCTGTTGTTTTTAGAGAATAAAGACTTTTAAAGCTAATAAGATGTACTTCGTTATCCAGCCTTAACATCTTAAACAACACATACTCAATGTGTGCTTATAAAAGTAGCACACTTATAAATGGTGGCAGCGGTAAAACTCTACGAACCAGAGAAAGATCTTCAAGAACTCAACGTTATCTACATGTATCTACAATTTTGACTAAGTAATATAGTCCATCGAAATATATAACATTTAATGAATGTTATAAATACAAACTGATGAACTGGATCTTCAATCAACATTCTAGGAAACACAAGGACTGACGTTCAACGTTTACAAAACATATCCAGGAAGCACTACATTCAACGGAAACTCGAACGATACATCGCTAACAAAACATCAAGAGAGAGAGAGAGGATGTGTCGACATCACACAGAACCATATATAAGCTAAGTACAAATTTTTGAATTCATTCCAGTTTGGGCAGTGAAGTGTAGTTATCACGAGTCGTTAGTCGATTATTACTGGGGTGAGTGATTTGTTATTCTTTTATTTTCCTTTCATTAAAGGAAACTGTGTTCAACTCCGAATTCTCATCTAGAATTTTTTCTCTCTTTGTGCTAATTCCTTTTTCTTTCAGAAATTTACAGGAAATATCTTTGTGTTCGGTTTTCTTTCAGAAATTCTCGGGAAATGTCTTGGGATTAGTAACATTGTTCGGGGAATTTTATTATACATATGCGTTTACGCAGTGGACGTCTGTATTCATATAGATATTTTGATAGAATTGCAAGGGGTCGAAGAGATAGGAAGAGAAATACAGCAGTCATGACTCCCCCTGTGAGCCCCACCCCTGGACCTAGTGGCGTAGGCCATACTAATCCTCCTCCAATTGTGACGCTTGTAAATGCCAGGTCAGCAATCCTTCCTTTTCAGGGTCGAGTCAATGGGTTCTTGCCACAAAATGTGGAGTCATGGATTTCATCCGTCGATGCCCATTTAAATGCCAAACAAATCGTAGACCCTTTTGTACAATTACAAGAAGCTAAAAGTTTTAAGAGGTGTTTCATTTCAAGAAGCAGTTACCTGGGATGATTTCAAAGTTAGGTTACGCGCGGTCTATGGTGGTGAAGAAGCCTTGGATGTAGTATTAACGTTACGAAATACACTTAATCAAGCCACTATGAATCGGCTTAATGTTATTGAGAGAGCAGCTCTCATAGCTGATAGGCTTAATGAATATCAGGACATTTTAGGTAATTCCACTTGGGTTACTAGGGATAACATCTCCGTGAAAGATTTTTTACGATTAATGTATTTAACTTGCATGACACTTATGTTGCCTGAAGCTTTAGTGCGGTGTTTTGATAAAAAGTTAACGCCTGCAAGTACGGAATTGGATGTATATAAACAGATAAAGAAACACATGTCCAAGTGTCCAGATCTCGATCCCGTGTTAACTCAAGTTTTTGCAAAGAATGAAACAAAGCCACAAACAGTGAACGTAGTTAATATTCAAGTAGCGGGAATGACGTGTTATAATTGCAAACGTCAAGGTCACTTAAGCGCGGACTGCAGAACGAAATTCTGCTCGATTCATAACAGTTCAACTCATTCGTACGATCAATGTTACTCGCGTAAGACACAACAAAATCCCAGAAATACAAAGTCAATTCCACAGTCAGTTCCATATGGAAATAAAAAGAAAAATCCTCATTTTAACAATAAGAAGAAACAACCAAATGTCAATGTAGTTCAGAGTCCAAAGCAAACAAACACTTCTTCGAATATCGCTGAGCCTGGGTCGTCAAACCAGACCTTGCAAGGTCAGACTAATTTTCAGAATGTGCAGAGCAAAGCAAATACCACATAGTTAACTCCAGAGGGGAAGAGAGTGATGTTGGGTCAAGGTCATTCATGTCAACATCAATAGTATTGAATAATCAATTTAATGTTTAATCAGATAATTGTGAGACAATAGATTTTCCTATGAAACACACGGCCGAATTAAGTAAAACAGTGCATGCCCCCGTAGATTTGCAACGAATTCATACAATAATAAGCCAAAATGAGTTACGACCAACCTTATATGCTGTAAATTTAGAACACAAATCCTTTACGTTATTTTTTGACTCTGGTAGTCCACGTAATATCATGGATTTGAAGACACATCATTTGTTGTTTTCGAACTTTCCGATTGAAAAATCCGGAGTTAGACTCTCGGGTATAGGAAATAATGAACTAAATGTCATAGGCATAACTCATGTTCAGTTCAAAGTCAGTAAACGCACGTTTGCCGATACATTTGTTGTGGTAAAAAACATTAATATGTATCCAGCTGTAATTATAGGATACCCATCTATGGGAAATCAAAACATTATCTTAGCCCCTGCCAAGCACGGCATGTATATCAAAGGGAAATTCTATAAGTCTTCTAATACCTTAAAATCAGTTTTGGATATAAAGGAGACGACAAATGTAACCGTAACGTACGTTGAAGAACCAATAACTTGTCTCACTAATAAAGAAATAATATACGCGACCCAGCAGAATTCTCGTTCACCTGTAATATCATCTTGCACGCAATCTATCGAACCAAACGTACCTTCGAATTTAATAGTGCAAATAAAGAAAACATTACCGGGATCTGAAATATTAATCCTTTCCGACACTTTGAAAACTAACGGATTGTCTGTCACACAAGCTATTTATACAGTAGGCTCACATCAACAATGTAATATTGAAGTCTGTAATCATTTAAATAACACTTTAGTAATTCACAAAAATCAACATATCTTGGATGTAGAAGTTTATAAACATCGTATTCTTACCGTTGCTGAGATCAATCACTCTCAATCAGTTGCGGATGAATCCCTTTTGCGGTCTATTAAAAATAGAATCAATAAAGACATTCAAGACGAAGAAATTCAGCAGAAAATTTTTGAACTTTTAACTAAATATCTTGATGTTTTTTCCACTACGGATGGATCCTTAGGAAAAACAGATGTGATCGAGCATCAAATAAGGTTAAAGGACAAGCAGAAAATTATCTATGTACCCTCGTACAGACTCCCTATGAAATTCCAGAATGAAATAAATGATGAAGTAGGTAAAATGCTAGAAGAAGGAGTCATTAGGAAATCAAACAGCCCTTATAATTTTCCTTTAATAGTTGTACCGAAAAAAGATCGAACATGGCGTATCTGCGTCGACTTCCGTCGTCTAAACGAGGAGACCATCCCTGATCGATTCCCAGTGCCATGTACTGACGATATTTTTTCTTTGTTAGGTCAGAATAAATATTTTACCAGTTTGGACTTACTTAAAGGCTTTCACCAGATATCATTAGAAGAAGATAGTATCCCATACACAGCCTTCAGCACAGCCAGGGGACATTATGAATTTTTACGGATGCCTTTTGGTTTACGTTGTGCTCCTATAACATTTACAAGAATGATTAACATAGTGTTTGGAGACTTGTTAGGGGATATATTGCATGCCTATATGGATGATCTTGTAATCTTTTCCAACACCTTAGAAGAACATCTACGTAAGTTAGAACTAGTACTACAGAGATTAAGACAACATAACTTAAGGGTAAAGATTAGTAAGTGTGAATTTTTCAAAACAGAGTTAATATATTTGGGTTTCATGGTGTCAAGCCAAGGTCTTAAAGTAGTCCATGATAAGGTGTCGGCTATACGTAATTTTCCCATACCTACTAATGTCAAGGGAATACAGCAATTTCTGGGTTGTAGTGGATATTACAGGCGTTTTATACGCAACTATTCAATAATAGCCGCTCCTTTAACTGATCTTACGAAGAAGGGCGTAGATTTCATATGGTCTGAGCAACATCAACAGGCGTTTAATACCTTGAAAGATGAACTGTGTAGTTCTCCTATCTTAAAATTTCCTGTCTTCGGTAAGGAATTCTTCATTGCAACAGACGCCTCAGACTTAGGAGTAGGAGGGGTATTGCTTCAGCAATATGATAAACAATTTTTCCCGATGGCTTTCTATTCTCGAAAATTGAGAACTTCCGAAAGTAAGTATGCAGTAATAGACAAGGAAGGGCTAGCTATTGTTAATTCACTAGTGCATTTTAAGTTCATAATTTACGGTTATCCCGTTAAGGTTCTTATTGACCATAAACCACTAACAGAGTTCTTTAAAGGCTTCAACCACAGCCCTAAACGAACTCAGTGGCATTTGATCATTCAAGATTTTGGCGCAAGAATCGGGTATTTACCTGGGAAAGCAAATATCATTGCGGATGCATTATCACGCAACCCCGTGTCATCTTATACGGAGCCTTTAGCTGAATTAATAGATATATCAACATCCATGCCTATTGTTAAAACGATATCTGAACAAGAAGATTTAGGCTGGAGCGCTGAATTGTTACAGACTGAGCAAAGAAAAGATCAGAAAATAGAAACAATTATAAATGCTTTGAAAGGCAATCATAAGGAAAAGGGATATATAAAGTATAAGCAGCAGAATTATATAATCAAAGATATTATTCTGTGTAGGACTGTGACAAGGAAAACCCACAATACACCACATGTAACTAACGACCAGGTAGTAGTACCAATCTCACTTATTTCCACTGTCCTGAATTGGTTGCATTCAAATCCATTACATGGACACCCGGGGTTCTCATTAATGTCACAGAAAGCCAAATCATTGTTTTATTGGCATACGATGCTTACAGATATAAAAAGACACACAGCTAATTGTCGCACACGTCAGGAAAACAAAGGGCATACGAAAACACCTGTCAGCCTAGGGGCTTATCCTGTGCCCAATCAACCCTTTGAAAGAATACATTTAGATTTGTTAGCAGGATTTTACAAGTCAGACAGAGGAAATAAGCACCTCTTAGTAATTATAGATGCTTTAACTCGATATACAGAACTAATAGCGCTTAAAACTAAAACTGCGATTGAATGCGCTAGGAAGTTTTACGAGTGTTACATTTGTAAACATGGAATTCCACACATGATAATCTCAGACTCGGGTAGTGAATTTAATAATCACTTTCTTACCTCATTGTGTGAATTCCTCAGCATAAAGAAAATAAATACCATGATATATCACCCAGAGTCAAATGGGCTAGTGGAGAGAGCAAATAGGAAGATTTTAAATATATTAAGAGTAACACTAGGGGGATCAGACCCCAACTGGGATATTGCAATACCGGCGGCACTGATTACTCTGAATCATTCATATCATATATCAATTAAAATGTCACCGCATGAAGCATTGTATGGTACCCCAGTTAGAACGCCTTTCCATGTATTAACGCCTACAACTAATCTATCAAATCCTTTAAAAGAATGTATAAATGCAAGTATAAGTCGATATGATATCCTTCAAAAGAATTTAGAAGAATCACAAATCATAATGAAAAGGAATCATGATAAAATAGCGAAGCCAAATAAAACATATACCGTGGGTGATAACGTGTATATTCAAATCAATATGCACAAAGGACTCAATTATAAACTAACACCTAAGTTTGAAGGCCCATTTAACATTTTGGAAACATTAACGGCCAATAGGTTTAGAGTTCAAAATGTATCCCAACCCACGGATGAGAGAATAGTACCATTGGCTCACATAAGAAATTAAAAAGAAAAAAGAAAAGAGAGGGAAAGAAGTGAGGGAAAATTTTTTTATTTTATGTGATTAAAAGTTTTCTTCTTAATACAGGAGTAATTACATATATTTTTCTCGTTACAGGTTTCCAAGATGAATTTTTTGTTGTTGGGAGTGATATTGTTCGCTCAGACATTTTTCTCGTGTGGGATGAGCTCTAAAACTAAAAGTATAAATTTTAAACATGGCACTATAGTTGAAAGACAAGAAGACGTTTTTATTACATCAAGCAACGTAGTTGTAGAAGTGAATATGCAAGCAATTTTTCTTCAAGAGAATGATGTCACTAGCTTAAGAACCGCCATTTCAAGGTTTTTCTGCCTCATTGGATGAGTTGCATAGAAGACATTTTCATATGACTACAGAGAGTTTGCTTGGATCAACATTAAAAGTTGCAGAGATGCTATCTGATGACTTGAAAAATAAGACTTACGAGACAGGATCTTTGGCTTATGACCTTTTGATGTGGACTGTAGGACACGAACATAAAGAAAGACGAAATCCGTTTATTTATGCTGCATTAAACATCTTTTGGTCTATTGCAAGTTTAGGTTTAGGAATTTCCAATCGTCTTAAAATTAGTAATCAAAATAAGAAAATTGAGTTCTTGACTCATGAAGATGAATTGATTATGTCAGAACTAAGGAATCAGTTAGCTTCAATCAATCAAATTATGGATTTAGTAAATGAACATTCAAATAACATCATTCAGATTATGGAAGTACAGGATTTGTTGGCAACGTTAACGTATTATGATTCAAAGATAGATCACATACATAACAGAATTGCACATTTCATTGAGAAATCCAAGGATTATGTAGAAGCTATCACGTTAGCAACTAAAGGTGTACTGTCGCCCCATTTGTTGCCTATAAATTACTTAAAGTTAATTCTGGAGAACGGAAGGGATAAACTAGGCTATGTTCCTTTGTTAGGCGAACGTAGGTTAGAATTTTATTACAGCCTAATTACAGTAAGCGTTGATAATAACAAGATTAGGATTACAATTCCCTTTGATTCTTCTGATGCCTGGCAATCTTACAGGATATCACCATTTCCGACTTTCATGACGAATCACTCAAATCCAGTAATATCCAGTTTGACAGGACACGTATTGATTTCCCCAGACAAGGAAACATATACGGTCATTAAAGACTTAAATCAATTAACTCACTGTTCAGACGCAATGGATAGAAAAATATGTACAGCTGACTCATTTGAATTCCATAAAAACTTAATGGATTCATGTGAGTTAGGTATAGTGCTAGACGGTGCTCTCTCCCATACAAGTGAAAATTGTCTGGATAAGCTTTATCCCTTTGACAATAATGAGTTCAATTGCAGACTGAACAATGGCTCGTGGATACGATACGACAAGGACGGCTTCAATGTATCATGCCCTGACGGATCCACGTCTTTCGCCCACATCTTCGTTGCAGCAG
>NC_090766.1:59894610-59914610 GCF_036898095.1 Palaemon carinicauda | reverse complement strand
CTGGTCATCCTAGTTCTTGCTCGACAGACTTTTTTAAAGTTATTATATCCACGGTTTCACTAATTTCTTGTTTAAAACTCTACATGTTCAAAATATGCCTTACTCTTAGACATAATGGTTCTAAAAACTGCATCTTTATTGTTATCAAGTTTATAATATGCTGATAAATAGAAAAATAGAATAATTAATAAGTGCTGAATATAAACTTTGAGATGAAATTTTTTAGGATTTGTGATAAAAATATTTTCTAAACACCTAAGGCAAAAGAAAAAAAAATCCTTATCTTGAATATTGATATATACTTGAAAGAAAATTAATTATAAATCTAAAGTAAATACAAATAATTCTAAATCCACAATAACACCTAAGTTCTTTTAAGTTTACAATAGAAGTGGTCACAGTAATTGCAAAATGGTCTACCCCACTTTATTCTTCTCTATTTCCTCTTCCATAATATTCTCTTGGGCACCATCAAGCACTTTTCACTCGTATAAAGATAAAAGGTATTTCCTCTGACATTTTAGTTGCTGTATTTATTAAATTTATACAATTTGCTTAAAAGAAACTCCTAAAAATATTACTTTGACGTTGTACTAAAGCTAAAGCTAAATAAAACATTCGGGATTCACAGAATTATGCATAACATTTCATTAAATAAGCAACCTTTCTAGTTATGTATAATTTCCTCCAGTTTAAATTTTATATCACTTCAAACACAATTCTAGGCTATTTTACACTTTGAAACGTCACTAAAAAAATCTGTCACCATGAACAAGAATACTGTCGAAAATTCTCAAGTGTCAAGTAATTTACATTAAATTTTTATGATTTTTCATGAAAACAGACAATACAATAAACTTCCACGATTAAAGCAATTTATCATTCATTTTTATCTAAACCTTTTGGTTTGATAAAATATATATGAATTCTACATACTGTCTCTGGGAAAACATCCAAATATTTTCGCAGATAAGTTCCATTATTCTAATGCTTAAAAAGTTGGACGTTTGTTCTTTTGCGTTTCTTGCGAGAATATTCACCTAGTGACTACAATTTTCGTTAAATAAACATTCCACTTGATTTCGAAAAATCTCCAAAGGCTTTCCGGAAATACCTCCCTAAATATTAACATGGACGAGATAACCTCGGAGGGGCCGTCCTGAATTAATGTGACCTGCTTTCGCACGACGAAATAACATCCAGCTATTTTCCCTCCACATAAATTTCACAGCGTTTGGCCGCTTGTCTCCTTTTTATATGTTTTACTAGTGTATCAGAGCAGTCAAAAATGGCGTCTTTAATATTTAGATAGATATGTACCTACACGCACACACATATACAAATTGAACACTTCCCACCCCTCCTTCTTTCCTAACTACAACCCGCTGGTTCGACAATTTGAGGGAGAGCGTGGTTTCCGAGTGTACCTCTCGGGTACCTCTCACCAGGGTATAATTACTGGATCTTCCCCTCGGCGTGACAAATATATATATATATATATATATATATATATATATATATATATATATATATATATATATATATATATATATATATATATATATATATATATATATAGCCAAACAGTTGCTATTCATTATATAGGAGAGGTAACAGTAAGTACTGAGAATGGACCAGTAAATAGATTGTTTTCCTCTGATTCAAAAAGCCTATAGTCCTTATATACACATACACATACATACACCAACACACACACACACACACATATATATATATATATATATATATATATATATATGTGTGTGTGTGTGTGTGTGTGTGTACATATATATACATGTGTATATATATACATAATGTATATGCCTGTATCTGTTTATAAGTAAATATTTATACATATATATATATATATATATATATATATATATATATATATATATATATATATATATATATAATCACACAGGATAAATATATATGCCAATGTGTTTATGTTTATATATGGTTTGCTAAAGAACCAAAGAAACAAGAGTCGAGATTTCAGCCTCTCCTCCAATGAAATATTTCCCCCCCCCCACACAAAAAAAAGGCAGTCCAACCATTTTAGTGGCGTTGATTCTTATTCTCTGTTAATTTCCCCTTGGAATTTCCCCTCTTGTGTGTCTCTCTCTCTCCCAGACGTCTCTCTCTCTCTCTCTCTCTCTCTCTCTCTCTCTCTCTCTCTCTCTCTCTCTCTCCGAGGCGGCCCTTTTCGCCATCTCGGCCTCTGTTTTGAAGGTCTTGAATTCTCAGCCACTAGTCACCCTCATCACGTTCACAGTACCTTATTGCCTTCCTATCCCTAAACCCTCCCCCCACACCTACCCATTCTGGAAGTCCTAACCTTACCCCCCCCCCCCTCCATTACCTTCCCCCTCAATAAATATCCTCCTCCCCCACGTCCTTCTAACCCCTAAAAGTCTCCTCCCCATTCTCCTTCTTCCCTCACAACTACCACCTTCCAAGAGGTCTCTTGACAGGGCCTTCTTTATGCTGTTTATTTTAGCCTGGGTTTATATGGAATAAACTACCTCTCTCTCTCTCTCTCTCTCTCTCTCTCTCTCTCTCTCTCTCTCTCTCTCTCTCTCTCTCTCTCTCTCTCTCTCTTCGTGTGTGTCAACAATGATCTCCTTCCCCTAAAATGTGGATTCACTGATAAAACTAGACAATGGTCGTGATTTACCGGGTAATTCGAGGATACAAACGGGCAATACTGACTATTTCTACTTATAAAAAAGAAAAACACATCATCACCATAACTCATCCTTCGGAACACTTTGTGCCTTTTAACTGATCTTACAAGCACTTGCTTGCTTCCTGGATTAAGTACAATGGGTCGCTAAAGTATCTGTGGTTCATTCGAAAGGAACGAATTACTGATATAAGTTTCAGAACGTAGTTATTCTGAAACTGAAAGTCATTGTAAGGAAGCGGGAGCAATGAGCATGTGTCTGCCAATTATGATGAAAACATCATAGTCAACGCGTGGAACCATCGTTGGAACACTACCATATACTAAATATTAGTAAGAGGATATCGGTAGTAGTCCTTCTTTGGCACCTCACGATATCACACCTACCAACATGTGGGACATCAGATACTTATATTTCAGTGACTTTCGTACTTTATTCCAAAATGTTTCAAGCAAATTGAGCGCCGATACTTTTTCGATCCAGTGTTCCTCCTCTCCAATATCTCTTCTATCCGTCCATCAAGTGTCTTCTAGGTCTACTCTTAGTACCTTGTGGGAATACTCTCCTGCTTACTCTAAACATATTGACCTCCACTTTCATTATATAATCCAACCATCTACAGACACTATGAAACAAGTATAGCAAAGCTAAACATTTTTATCCTCTTGTATACATCTTCACATTTCTCACTCTCAAAGCTCTTCTAACCTTTAGAAACTACCAATATTTTCTTTCAACAACTTCAATTACTTGTCCCTTAAAATAAAGAATTTCTTCCCATTCAGGAGCGTTGGCTCAACGATTCATTCCTACATTACAACTTTGGCTTTCGTATATATCTATCTTCTATTTTTCAAGTAACCGGTTACTTTCCATGCTTCATATGTCTTGTTCTTCTATTATCTTTGGAATCTACTCTCAAATACATTCTTCTTCCATCGCTGTTAACATTAATCGCACTGTATTCACGGTTTTCATCAACCCCAACGACATTACTTATGTTCTTATTATCCTTCTCCAAATTCTCTCATTAGGTAGTAGGTTGGCCAGGGCACCAGCCACCCGTTAAGATAATACCACTAAAGAGTTATGGAGCCCTTTGACTGATCAGACAGGACTCCATTGGATTCTTCTCTCTGGTTACGGTTCATTTTCTCTTTGCCCACACATACACCGAATAGTCTGGCCTATTCTTTACATATTCTCCTCTGTCCTCATACACCTGACAACACTTAGATTACCAAACAATTCTTCTCTCAAGTGGTTAACTACTTTACTGTCATTGTTCAGTGGCCACTTTCCTCTTAGTATGGGTAAAAGGACACTCCGAAATCAAACCACTGTTCTCTGGTCTTGGGTAGTGCCATAACCTCTGTACCACGGTCTTCCACTGTCATGGGTTAAAGTTCTCTTGCTTGAGGGTACACTATTCTATCTATTTCTCTTCCTCTTGTTTTGTTAAAGTCTTTATAATTTATATAGGAAAATTTAATATAATGTTGCTGTTCATAAAATATTTAATTTTTCCTTGTTTCCTTTCTGCACAGGGCTATTTTCCCTGTTGGAGCCCCTGGGCTTATAGCATCTTCCTTTTCCAACAAGGGTTATAGCTTAGCAAGTAATAATAATAATAATAATAATAATAATAATAATAATAATAATAATAACAGACTCTGCAATTCATTTTTATCATCTCACTACTATGGACATACATTGCACCCAAGGTGATTGCTCAACCTTTTGCATCACTGTATCAGTCAATATATCAAATAATTACAGTGAAATATAACACGTTTTTCCGAAGACTCTCTATTGCTCCAAACCAGTTGCCCTCACATTCAAACATTCTGTTACACGTTTTATTGTTTATATATGACATGTCTGTTTTTGACATTGTTAATAGTTTATATAGGACATATCTGTTTTGACGCTGTTACTGTTTTTAGAACGATATATTGTTAATTTATTCTTATCATTTATTTATTTCCTTATTTCCTTTCCTCACTGGGCTATTTTTTCCTGTTGGAGCTCTTGGGCTTATAGCATCTTGCTTTTCCAACTACAGTTGTAGCTTGTCAGTTTCCACAAAACCCTTCTATATCACGCATTCTCAGCTTTATCTGCAAAGCCTCTTAACAAGTAATAAGTTTTTTTTCTTGGCTTAGGTCTGAAAACTTCATAAAAAATCTCGCATCTTTCTAAAGACACATTGCTCGTTTACTACTAATCCTTATGTCATGCATTGCCTTTTCAATTAAGACCCTTGCAAGGACCTTACCCAGTACATTAATGTTAATTCATTGCAATCTTTAGTCAGCTCATTTCCTATACCTTGTGACAGAAATAAACATATTTGTCTAATGCATAAATAAAAAAAACCCACACAAAAATTATATATGTATGCACATATATATATATATATATATATATATATATATATATATATATATATATATATATACGCCCACACACATGTATATATATATATATATATATATATATATATTTACATACATATACACATACACTCACAAACACACACACACACACACATATATATATATATATATATATATATATATATATATACTGTATGTGTGTGTGTATGTATATATCCCTTTCTGAGTGGGGATACCATAACATAGTGAAAGGGTTTGCGTATTGCCACGATCAGCAAAGCTGTACTAGTCGATAAAAACCCATACCAGGTTAGTTTGCTGTGAGCAATCAGACTAAAGTCTCCTACCATCCCAAATCCGCACTGGCCAGCTTGGTTATGAAAACTGGTCAAACCCCCAGGTATGAATAAGGACATATCTGAGGCCTTTGTCCTACAGTGAACTAAAAACGGTTGTATTTGTTGTTATTTTGTGTATATATATATATATATATATATATATATATATATATATATATATATATATATATATATAATATCATTGTGATGACAAATGAGTAATAAAAAAAGGATGTGCGTTTACTGGATTCAAAGACTGAACGGTGGCTTAGACATTTATCAACACTTACTTCGTGGCCAACTGCCGCAAATAAACGAAATATCTACAAATATCAAACCGAAAAATGGCTGCTTCTGTCAATCACGCAAAGCCTTGAGGGAAAAAAAAAAAAAAAAAAAAAAAAAAAAAAAAAAAAAAAAAAAAAAAAAAAAAACCTCCAAATGTTGAGATTGTGAGATGACCTTAGCGTGTCAATAATTTTTCTGTCACTGACAAAACTAAGATTTATGTAATGTTAGTGCACGCGACCTGTCGAAAATGATGGCTAAGTACTTAGATGGATATGCAAAGAAACACTCATACACACCCCTCTCACCAAGGTATGACTACACCTTTCCTTGATACCCGAAGGACGGGGAGAGCTGAGCGTGACTTGAAAAGAAATATACATATATATTTACATATAGGCCTATAGCCAGATACTCCTTAATATATAAAGAAGATTCTCAGTGTACGATTTTTTTTTTTTTACTTTTTGATCAGCCTTTTACATAATCAATTTATTGTTCAAAAGGATCATCACTGTTTCTATTTGCCGATAATACAGAAAACGCTCAATTCGAGGCTTGGTGGATAAAATGAACAACTTCGTAAACTGTAATCATGTTTACATGTTTATCTATTGGATAAAACCTTTAGAAATCATATTATATGATATAACTCGTTTCTCCAAATGAAAATACGAATAACTAATCCTAAATATTATGTAATATATAACAAATATTTATACTTGACATCCTATTTTCTACGAATATCTCTCTCTCTCTCTCTCTCTCTCTCTCTCTCTCTCTCTCTCTCTCTCTCTCTCTCTCTCTGGGAGCTAAATTTAAGCCTGAACCTTGGAACGTTTAGGCTTGGGGCCAAATGGAAGGAAGAAACCCGAATTGTAGTGCAGAGATGGAATTTTGAAAAAGCACATTAAATATGCGCCTCTGATACTAACGGAACGTCGTTCACGAATTACAGCGGATACAATATTACCAGCATGGGGATTCCCCCAATATTACCAACATGGGGAATGAGGGTCGGGAGGTTACCAACATGGGAAATGGGGGTCGGGGGACCTATCAACCTAGGGAAAGGGGGGGGGGGGCGGTCGGAGGCTTACCATCATAGGGAAAGGGGGGGTCGGAGGCTTACCAACAGGGGGAATGGGGGTCGGGGGGTTACCAACATGGGAAATGGGGGTCAGAAGGGTTACCAACAATGGGAAGGGGGGTCTGGGGGTTACTAACATGGGGAATGGGGGGTCGGGGGCTTACCAGCATGGGGAATGGGGGTCGGGGGGTTACCAGCATGAGGAATGGGGGTCAGGGGGCTTACCAACATAAGGAATGGGGACGCGCTGATTACGAACATGGGAGATCGGGGGGCTTACCAATACGGCGGGATTGGGCCGGGGGGGGGGGTCCAACATGGGGAATGGAGACGGACTGCTTACTAACATGGGAGGTCGGGGGGCTTAACAACATGAGAATGGGGGCGGGGGGCTTACCAACATTGGTAAAGGGGGGTCGGGGGTTTACCAAAAATGGAAATGGAGGATCAGGGGCTTTCCAACATGGGGAATAGGGGTGGCGCTTATCAACAGAGGGAATGAGGTCAGGCTGATTACCAACATGGGAGGTAGGGGACTTACCAACATGAGGAATGAGGAGTCGGGGGGCTTACCAACATGGGGAATTGGGAGTCGGGAGTCACCAACGTGGGGAATGGAGAGTCGGGAGGCTTACCAACATGGGGAATGGGGATTCGGGAGTCACCAACATGGGGAATGATTAGTCGAGGGCTTACCAACATGGAGAATGGGGAGTCGGGAGTCACCAACATGGGGAATGGGAAGTCGGGGGCTTACCAACATGGGGAATGGGGTTGGGGGGGCTTTACTAACATGGGGTAGGTGGGCTTACCAACAGGGGGAATGGGGGGTTGGGGGGCTTACCAAGATGGAGAATAGGGGGCTTACCAACATGGGGAAGCGGGGGGTGTCGGTTATATGAATGTATGTACATAAAGAATGGGAATCTACAAGAAGGGATTCGTCCAGTTGAGAAGGAGTGGGTGGAGAACAAAATTACATTGCGTGCAAGCGAAACATTTCCAAGTGATATATACACACACGCCAAGCAGAAGCAAATACTTCACCTCCCCCCCAACGACCCTTACAACCAACCCCTGGTTTCAAGCTAATCCAAGCTGATGTCAGTTCGGAATCTTGATGTTATGGATGAGAGAACCAACGTCAAATCTCTATCGGGACTTGTAGGAGGAGGAAGGGGAGGAGGAGGAAGGGGAGGAAGAGGAAGGAGAGGAGGAGGAGGAGTTGGGGGTCACCGCCAGGGGCGTGGACGAAGACACGTCTGGGGGTCGGTGAGGGTGGTACCACAGTCTTTAGGATAGGGGGGAGGGGTTCAAAAGTAAGGGTGAGGTGGTCGTAAAGGGAATAGTTGAAGGGGCGTCTAAGAGCGGGAGGAGGGCGTTCTAGGGTGGATTGGTAGGTGTAAGGGGGGGGGGGACGCTTAACGTGAAGGTGTGTATGTATGTGTGTATGTGTGTGAGTGTGTTTGCCTCGCAGAGCTGGCGTTCGAAACTCTGGGTTATGAGCGAAATGGATACAACTCGATCTCAATGTTTCTATCTCTGCGAGCTTTTTTCTTCCATGATTTGCTTTCGTTGGACCTATCAGCGAAGAGTGATTTGCGTCAGATTTGAGAAACAATCTGCAGTTTTAGGATAAAGTTAGGAGGGGAATGACTGCTGCATACATACTGTTTGTGTGTGTGTGTGTATATATATATACATACATACATATATATATATATATATATATATATATATATATATATATATATATATATCTTGAAAAGGTTCCACAATGATGTAAGACGTGTTTGAAAACTTGGTGTATATTTGTAGATATTACAAAAAACGTTTAGAGCTTTCGTTCATCATCTGTGGACTTGGTCGCTAAAATGCATTTTAGTGACCAAGTCCACAGATGATGGATGAAAGCTCTGAACGTTTTTAGTAATATCTACAAATATACACCAAGTTTTCAAACACATCTTACATCAATGTGGAACCTTTTCAAGATAACAAGGAAGTACGACATTGTACTTGTTTGCACCATATATATATATATATATATATATATATATATATATATATATATATATAAATATAGTAAAGCTTTTGGTTCATGTCCAGCGTACCGCGACCAGCTCACCCAAATGTGAACAGGTATTAGATGTATCTCCGAGACAAGAATATCGGTATAAAGCTAGCAAGTTGATCACCAAAGACCTACAGAAAACAAAAAGGCGACTACTCATCTAACTCTAGTCCCTAGCAAATGAAAAAGAAGCATAAATAATAAAAAACAGATGTGTATATAACATCAATGCAACAGTTAAAAGATGAATGTGCCATCGACCAAGTGTAGATTTTTTTTCTCTGTCATCCCTGTATTGCTAAGGATATCTCGCTTTGGCACCATTCCTAAAAACAGCTATAGCGTGTTTTTATTGTTTCCTGAACAAATGACACATCATTTGGATGTGTAAGACTCCAAACGCAGATGGATATTTCAGTAATAAGAGATGGAACTAATAGCATATTACGCTCTAATGTGTCATCATATTTCGGATAGGCGAAAAAAAAGCCATTTCCTGAAAAGAATTGGTCTATGATAGGTAAGGAAATTATTAATTTTCTAAAGTAATAGTTGAAATCAATGGGAAATTGGAACGGTTTGGGAAAATTTTACTAAACTGAGTATTTGATCAAATTATGCTACATTATATGAATAGGCAACTTGAGATGTGAAGCATCAATTGATTGGTAAAATCTATGCCTCCTAGCTAGTTTGTGAATTTGATACTAATACCTGTAAACATATACAAGGAGAGGAGCATTGGTGTAGAACATACGGCCGGGATTAAGTGTTGAGTGTTTAATAGCATTGCTACTTGAAGCAATTCAGAGTAATGCTATATAAACCATGAAAAAAATATTACATAAATTAAACTATTCCTTTACTAGAAGAACACCTCTAACTTTACATAATCGAGAAATTTGCGAGGACAAGGAGAGCCCTCTTAACTCGATGAAATGAAAACGTTAAACAACTAGATCTCAATATTGATCATGATTCTAATCCTTAATTGCACATTTATTTTTTTCTGAAAATAACCGAATGTTCTCCAGATTGACCTACCTCGTTAGCAGGAGTCTTTAGTTGATATCTATTACGTAGATAGTAACAAATAAAAAAAAGGAAAAAAAAGGGGGGTGCTTTCACTTTTCATAGAGCCCAAATGTCTCTGTCTTGATATTGAAATTTATTTGAATTCCATCTGACGGATTTCCTTTCCTCACGGGGCTATTTTCACTGTTGGAGCCCCTGGGCTTAGAGCATCTTGCTTTTCCAACTAGAGTTGTAGCTTAGTAAGTAATAATAATAATAATAATAATAATAATAATAATAATAATAATAATAATAATAATAATTCTAGAATTCACTTTCCTTATAGATGATAACAGTGCAGTGACATTCTGACAAGGCAATTAAGTAAACAAATATCCTGTTGATATTATGATTCTACAGATGTGAGACGCTTTATGTCAGCATGTAACATTGGGCGAGATTCCGAGAGAAATGACAACTGACATAAGAGTCCAAATTCAAATTACGAATTATTACCTCATTTTCCGAGAGATCTCTTAGATCTGTCGTCTTCATTGCTTTAGTGTTTTAAGAGTAATGGTGATGATGACGTTGCTGGTATTTAAACAAACTGAATTGATAACATAAGTTTTGAAATTTTGATTCAAGACTTTTCTTATCTAGTTCAATTTTGTTCTAAATGACTAGTAATATTTCTTTCGATTTCCTTGACACAACTTACACAAGTACGCTGTTTTTGGTTCGTCTATTGTCTTTGGGTACTGTAAACTAACGCAAAATTATTATTTCAATATTTCTGCTTAAATATAGGTGAAATTTAAATTCCAAACGAAACCTAAAATATTGCCATTAGTTCAAAATATGATAACTAATTAGCATAACTTTATTACATAAAACATGTAAAATCAACCTAAGATTAATCATAAAAGTCGAGAGACGTTTTTGATGGCTATACGTTAAAAGAAGAAAAAAAAATATGATTATCATGAACAATTCTTAACTTTACTTACATCAACAATAACATTTACATCCTTCGGTTCACAAACCATTTCAACATGACGGCCAGAAAATGAAAGAGAATTCAATCAACTTCCATACGATGAACATACCTTTGGTGGTATTCCGACATCCCAGACACTTAGGGATTCATAACCTCATATCCCATGCTGACCTCCGACATGGCCCCTGACATAAAGAGAAATACCAGACATAACCCCCTCTGCCTACAGAGAGAAAGCAAGGGTAAAACAAGCACGTATTGCATTCCCCTTTGACCGAGCAAGAAAGTGGACGGACACAATTTTGCTTCGGACTTTTCAAATCTCTTCTGTATAAGTCAAAGCTACAGTAGTTTCCAATCTTTTAATGTATCACATATAAAAGTCTATATATGGGATTTTGCTGATAAATTGTAATGATTGTCAATAATTGCCTATAACCATAAGATTGGAAATAACGTTACTCCCCGTGTAGTTTATTCATTTCTTTATTTCCTTTCCCCAAAGGGCTATTTTTCCCTGTTGGAGCCCTTAGGCTTATAGCATCATGTTTTTCCAATTAAGTTTTTACCTAATCTAATAATAATAATAATAATAATAATAATAATAATAATAATAATAATAAACATCTAACTGCAAGTTTGCAACATACATCTAACATCTGCATATTAAAATCTCATATTTCTAGTAATATATTTCAATATAAATCTAACCAAATATTTACGACTGACAAATCAAAACATACAAACAATAAATCATATAAATCAAATATAAATACACACTAACACACAAACATTATATACATGTATATTATACTATATATATATATATACTAATATATATTATATATATATATATATTATATATATATATATACACACAGACACACACACACACACACACACACACATATATATATATATATATATATATATATATATAATACACACAAAGTATCCCAACGCATTAAACTCTGCGGCGCTGACTGAGAAATCCCTTCAATAAGTGACAGGCCCATTAAACATTCGATACTTTAATGCTGTGGCGTCCGCACGCACTTGGTTGCTATGCTGTCGTCGAAGGGGCAAAATTCTTCACCGGTCAATTTCGTTTCCGCTGAATAAAAGACCGGTTGGAAAAATGAAGTGGGGGAAAAGTTTTGGAATCAAATTAAATGAAAAAAGGGGGGAGGAAGGGGGAGGGGGAGGGAAGGGGGTGTTTAAAGTCGTCCTGGTGGTACGGTTTTATATAAACGATGGAAGGGTGAATCTTATGTCTGTTCTTGAAATTCCTCTTGTCGTTTTTAAGAGATTTTTTCTCGTTAATGGGGTTTCTTATGCTTTAAAATTTTATTTCAATTTAATTTGTTACATGCACTTATATATATTTCTAATATATATATATATATATATATATATATATATAGATATATATATGTATATATATATATATATGCATATATATATTATATATATTTATATATTACATATATATATATATATATATATATTACATATATATATATATATTACATATATATATATATATATATATATATATATACAAATATATATATATATATATATACTATATATATATATACACAGTATATATATACAGTATATATAAACACACACCTGTATGCATACATATATACACACAAACCTTTCACCTTAACGTATGAAAATGTGTATCCTCAAGATCAGCAAAGCTGTACTAGTCAAGACCACCCATACTAGGTTGGTTTGCAGTAACCGATCAAACTCATGTCTCCCACCATCACCTATCCTCACTGGCCAACGTGGTGATTAAAAGATGCAAAACCCCAGACATAAATAAGGATATGTCTGACGCCTTTGTTCTGCAGTGGACTAGAAACAGCTGCATTTGTTGTTGTTGCTATCATATCTTAACAAACATGAAATATACCGTAGGCTTTAAATGGTAGGTTAGTATTATTATTATTCATTTCATATATAAAAACATTTGCATACGTGTATGAAGTGACATATGATGTATTTTTAATAACAAAATCAGGTTTACTCTCTGGTTAGGCAATTAAAGGATGAATGTGGCCGTGACTGATTGTCAGTCTTTCTCTGGAGCCAACCCATTTTGGAAAAAAGGCGTAACTATAAAATATACACAACCTAATCCACTCAGTATCGGATAATGTATATTTGCGTATAGACAACAAATTTATTCTAAGATATCTTTGACACTTAAAACCTAGAAAATATACGTTAATTTGGACTATTTTTCTTACATTCGTGGACAGAAAAAAAAAAATGTAGAAGTATTTCTTTTCTTCTCTAGTCATTTCTACGTTAAAATTACCTCTGTAATTTACGTACACAGATATACAATGTTATTTGCACTTTTTATTCAGGATCAAAAGGAATGGAAGAAAGCGTTCTTTTGAAAACTCTGAGGAGTTATGGGAGTGTCCACATAAACCAAAGGCCTTATATTAAAGAGAGAAAAAAAATATAGTCAGTAAAAAATGGAGAATGATATAGTATTCTTCAAAGTACCCCATCAAACCCCCTTTGTTCAAGGCTAATCTGTACATTATTATTAAAAAAAGAAAGAGATTAACCAGCACAATGAGTCAAGTTAGAGATGATCTGCACAATAATACGGTAATCCTAATAAGATATGTGGAAGGAAGTCAGGAAGCCTGGCAATAAGAGTAAAAAAGGGAGCAGGGTATCAGAACTTACAGCAAAAGTTATGAGATATTTTATGATTTAATAATCAGAATGGGTTAAATAAATTAACATTACGTTTAAACAGAGGTATCTGTGCAAAAATCTTAGTATTTTTGGAGAGTAATAAGCAGAATGGTTTAGGAAAAAATTAACATTAATATTTGTAAGATATATCGATACTTCATCTACAATGTAAACATGATAATAATAATAATAATAATAATAATAATAATAATAATAATAATAATAATAATACTAATAATAATAATAATAATAATAATAATAATAATCGAAGAACTCATCCTGATCTGGAAGCATAAAGCTGCGCGAATTGTATGGGAATTTTACAAATAAACAACAGTCCTTTGCTATTTGTTGCAAAACAATATTCAATGCATATGAAAAAGGAAAATCAATATTAGAACAGGCTCTGAAGAAATAAAATTTTATGGGGGATGCATCATTTGCATACACACCTCCGCTAAGAATCTGTCAAGTTACGAACACAACCATTACTAATTAACACCGTTCACTTCTGTCAATCCCTTCATAAGTTTAAACATGAACGCAATCATATCCCTCCCTACCACTTTTGTCATTCTTACTAGTATTCCTATCTAAATACTTCTTAGGTATACTATATCTGCATTTTCATTATACTGCACTATAAGCGAACATATTTACAAGGCACTGAAATTAAAAAATCTTAGAGAAAAGGTCGAATTTTAAAGACTATATCTGCATTTTCCTTATACTATACTATAACCATACATATTTAAAGGGTGTTGAAAATGAAGAATGTTAGGGACCAGATACAAAATTAAAGAAAAAGTAAGAAGCAATGCAAAAGTTTTATGGGACCTCTGGTTTTAAACTGCACTTGTTCTATTTTAAGCTCAGCAAGATGCAAAATTCTGCTGAAGAGAACTTTTAACAAATATTTATATTGGAGATACTGATTCACAGGAGAGAGAGAGAGAGAGAGAGAGAGAGAGAGAGAGAGAGAGAGAGAGAGAGAGAGAGAGAGAGAGAGATATTACAAGTTACTTTCGTAAATATATTTTTGAACCAACTTTTAATCGCGACTGTAATTTAAGTTAAATGATTTGGTGAAATAAGCCTTTGTCTAATAACGTTATTTCATAATATGAAGAAGTCAAATAGAAAAAACAAAAGATAAAAAAACACAACTCAAAATCATGATTTCTCTTTTTATCTTTTTTCACTCCAAATGAAATATCTATAAACTTAATAAAGTAGGCAACAAAGTTCATTCTCCGCTTGAGAAAATATTACACATTTTTATAAACGATAATTCATCTTTTAAATATAATATTTTACTATACTATTTCACAATTCAAAATTTCGATTGTACAAAAATCACCTTTGCTAATGATAGAAAAAACAGCAATTTTTATACAGTATCGAGGGTAAAAAAAAGGAATAAAAAATTATAAACATAAAGGTTATAGACCTGACCTAGTTTTCCATTCTTTGACTATGTTTTGCAGCTCTGTCTACCGCCCACTATGTAGGCGGCTTGATGCAAACTTTATATAACTAGTCCCTTCACTTATATTCTAAGTATTCATACTTAACATTATTCACTTGGCAATTGCAGGGTTTCTTCTTCTTCTTCTTCTTCTAATAATAATATAAAAAAAAATCGTATAGGTATATCTTAGGTGATTTCATGTCCTCGTTCCCAGCGTTATCCCCAAATTAAGGGGTCGGTTGCCTTAATTTGGACAAACCTCCTCTCTCCAGGTCATTCTTCATCTTATCTCACACTTTAATTCTCTGCATCCCTCTCTCCAAAACCAAACCAATGTTCTTTAGTCTTGAGTAGTGCCATAGCCTCTGTACCATGGTCTTCCACTGTCTTGGTTTAGAGTTCTCTTGCTTGAGGGTACACTCTGGCACACCATCTCTCTATCTATTTCTCTTCCTCTTGCTTTGTTAAAGTTTTTATAGCTATATAGAAAATATTTATTTTCAGTGCTTTTACTGTTTTTAAAATATTGTATTTTTTCCTTGTTTCCTTTCCTCACTAGGCTATTTTCCTGATGGGACCCCTGGGCTTATAGCACTCCCGCTTTTCCAATTAGGGTTGTATCTTAGCAAATAATAATAATAATAATAATAATGATAATAATAATAATAATAATAATAATAATAATAATAATATCTCCATCCTCCAAATAGGTTCCCAAGTTATCCATTTCTCTACTAAGAGTAATGTTTTTTTTTTTTTCGTTTTTTTTTTTTTTTTAAATTCGCAATGTATTCAGGATGTAATTATTTTGTGTCTTTGATTGTTACACTTAGAGCTTAGTTGAGTGACGCTGTCTACAGAGTTTCTTCTTTAAACTTTTACTCCTTTTCCATGAGAAGACCAATGGACTAAGATAAACAGAAGTAAGATTCTGATCACAAAGATTCCAATATACAATGTACAGTCGGACACAGGAATTCCTCGCACACCTTGCTCTGAGGAAGTGCGCCCTGTCACACCGATAATGCGCGGCGAGTAACCAAACAGATAGTGTAGGGAGAGATGTTATACAGGTCGTGGGTGGGGAAAAGTACAGAAACTCGCCACGCAGTAAGGGTGTGACAGCGTGAAATTCCTTAGAGCAGGGTGTGCCAGGAAATCCTGTGACCCACTGTACCTTGAAAGAGAAATCTCTTGGAATAGTAGAACACGGAAGAAGGGAGAGATTTCCAATATCTACAATCAATAATTTGAATGAATTATTCGACTGCCAATCAGTCTTACTATTATTTCTATATTGTGTAAGATACAGATTAAGAGTTCTAAGGGAAAATAGCTATGCAAATTAGTTAACCGGTTTGGCGTTGTGAAGGTACTCCAAAAACACGAATTTCTCAAGATAAAAACAAGATTTATCTAATTACGAATACATTTTTCTTTTATCTTTACACTTGAAGGGAGGAAAATTCCCACCGCATATCAGTTTCCTTCAACAAAAGTTTCCTACTTAGGGTAACATTTCGTTTCACTCAAAGAGGAAATATGAATTGTAAATTCGTAGATATAGAGCTCTAATGGAGGGGACTAAACCTCCTTTATGGTTTTCTTTCTTTGGTATACTGTTATTATAACAGGGTTAAGGGTGATATCAAAGGATCAGAAGTATGAAAGAATAAAATTTTATTTTAGACATAACAGTACCTTCGGCTTACGATGTTATGTCATTTCACATCAGAAAAAAAAAAAAAGTCAACCTCTTTAAGAAATAAATTGCAGCCTTTCAAGATAATGTCCATAATCATACACATCACTTACAGATATAAAAAAAAATATAAAGTGGGGAACATTACATCTTAATCGGGTGGTTGAATCGGTATATCATCAAAAGTTGAAATGTTTTCATGTTGAACAGGATGACATTAATCTTTTCATAGTTTATATATGAAATATCTGTTTCAATGTTACAAAATATTTTATTTTTATTGTTATTTCACATACCGTTTATTTATTTCTTTATTTCCTTTACTTACTGGGATATTTTTCCCTGTTAGAGCCCTTGGACTTTTAGCATCTTGCTTTTCCAACTAGGTTGTAGCTTAGCTAGTAATAATAATAATAATCACTAACTTTTCGCCTTTAATACAAAAGGCAGCACATAAAAGCCTTTGGGTTACAACGGTTTACAACAAAGTTAAAGTAAAAATGAGAGGGCAGCCCCAACAGCAATTTTATGTAAAGGACTCCAAGCGAAATATTCAGACGTCATAGTAAAGTATCAATTTTGTGAATTATGTCTCTTGAGTTTTATTTGGTGTGATTATTACTTTAAATAAGACTATGTGATTATTCCTTTAAATGGGACTAATTCATAATTATCCATAATATATCTATCACAATAGTTATGTTACGACATTTGCTTATCAGTACATAAATATAGTCCGCGATGAAACTATTAATAATCTATCAAGATATCCCTACCTTCACCTTTTTTCTGTCTGTTAGAGCTGCAGCTACAACAATATATTTTCTTTTTCCGTCTGATAAGACACAACAATAACAACAACAAATGCAGCAGTTTCTAGTCAATTGCAGGGCAAGGGTCTCCAACATGTCTGATAACTCGCAGAAAACCAATCTAGTAGTGATCTTGACTTATACAGCTTTGCTGATCATGACGATACACAAACCCTTTCGCCACGTTACGGCATTTCCATTAAGAAAGGGCTGATAAGACATCATTTGTTAAATAGTTGTGTGTCTGTTTGCCATTAATATTTGATTTCACTCCTTATATTTTAAACAAGTTAATCTATAAACATTTATTTTCCTACTTATATATCCCACAAGCTAATGATTCGTCTCTATTTCCCTATGTACATCATCAACAAATTATTCATCAACAAATTATTCATCAACATCCTCTATTTATTAGTCGACGGATATGACTTAAGTAACATCAGCTCTTAAGCTAATGGACAGCCAAATGAGTAATATTACGTAAACCTAAGCATAATCTAATAAAAAACTTATGAGACTAGATGGTATTACATAACTGTCTGGTCCCGTCACCTTGGTGGGAGATGAGGTCAGCCACGTCTATGGGTGTTTCTTCCTGGAATAAGGGGACAGGAGGCTTTGATGTTTCTTTACTGAAACAGACTTCAATTATGATAAAAAGAGGATGAGTACTTCTTAGAATATAAAAAACCATTCATGAGATAATGTCCGCACTTACTGTGTCAAGGACTTGGTCGAGATACACTTATTCTACATCATTACACTTCAATATAGGGTTGATTTCCTTCCTAAATATAGAGCTATTTTTTACATTTAAACTCCATTAGTGTATTATTGTTTTTCTCAATTCTCTGCTACTTGATAAATCTATGCTATAAGCTGTCAATGAAGCTTAAAAAAAAGGGCAAAATAAATATCTACGTCTTAATATGGCATTTGATTAGATCACAATTCTATACGTTGACTAATATTAAAGATCTTAGGGAGGGTTGAAGAGAAGTATTATACTTTCTGAGAGAGAGAGAGAGAGAGAGAGAGAGAGAGAGAGAGAAAGAGAATAAAAGATAAAACAAATAGCAGCAAATCACTATCAGGTTGAAATCATCCAGAGAGAGAGAGAGAGAGAGAGAGAGAGAGAGAGAGAGAGAGTTAGTCTATCATTAATAGTTCAAATAGGCATAAAAGACTGCAAACAGGTGAGAGAGAGAGATGATAAAACATAAAACAGAGAGAGAGAGAGAGAGAGAGAGAGAGAGAGAGAGATAAAACATAAAACAAATAGCAGCAAATCGTATCAGGTTGAAATCGTTAAGAGAGAGAGAGAGAGAGAGAGAGAGAGAGAGAGAGCGTTAATACCAAGGCTCCAAATGCTATTTGATGTGTGAAACAAATGATCCCGGGGTACCTTGCCTCTCCTGCTGAAATGGAAGGGAAGGAGAAAAGACAGAGGGAAAGACCGACTTGGGCTACTGGAAGAGGAGGGAGAGGAAGGAAGGAAGAAGAGGAGTAGGAGAATGAACGATAGTTACAACGGGGGGGGGGGGGGTGAGGGATGTGTGAAAGATAACGCTCTTCATTTGGGAAAGAGAGGGAGACAAATTAGAGTGTGGGGGAATAATGAATGTGATTCAAACCTTAATATCATGAACATATAGAGGAAAAGCGTAGAGATTGAAAGTAGAAATGAGAATAAATGGAACAGAGAAGTAGAAGATGGTTGTGTTGAAAAACAAAAACTAATTAGGTAATTAGAGAAAAACAAGGGAAACCTAAATACCCAATAGGAAAATCTGAATAACTTGAAAAACAAAGGCTGCAAAAAAGGGAGAGAGAGAGAGAGAGAGAGAAGAGAGAGGAGGAGAGAAAGAGAGAGAGAGAGAGGGTGAGTTTATCATTAATAGTTCAAATAGGCATAAAAGACTGCAAATAGGAGCGGGAGAGAGAGAGAGAGAGAGAGAGAGAGAGAGACAATAAAACATAAAACAAATAGCAGCAAATCAATATCAGGTTAAAATCGTTCAGAGAGAGAGAGAGAGAGAGAGAGAGAGAGAGAGCGTTAATACCAAGGCTCCAAATGCTATTTGATGTGTGAAACAAATGATCCCGGGGTACCTTGCCTCTCCTGCTGAAATGGAAGGGAAGGAGAAAAGACAGAGGGAAAGACCGACTTGGGCTACTGGAAGAGAAGGGAGAGGAAGGAAGGAAGGAAGAAGAGGAGTAAGAGAATGAACGATAGTTACAACGGAGTGGGGGGGAGGAGGGATGTGTGAAAGATAACGCTCTCTGTTTGAGAAAAAGAGGGGAACAAATAAGAATGTAATTCAAACCTTAATAACGAGAAGAAATTGAAAGGAAAAATGTAAATAAATGGATCGGAGAAGTAGAT
>NC_090766.1:59881407-59894110 GCF_036898095.1 Palaemon carinicauda | reverse complement strand
ATATATATATATATATATATATATATAGATAGATGTAGATAGATAGATAGATTGTATATAAATGCATATATATATATATGTGAAGTTTGACAATATAATTTGGTTTATACGCAATCTTAGGAGCTTTTGAAAGAAATTTAGCTTAGTTTTCATACCAGTAGTTCTGTGAGGAGTTTAACAAAACATATCTTGGTTTATATAGTTTTGTGACAGGTTTGACATTCAATTTGCTTTAAAGATGTTTTTATAGTCAGGTTAATAACGTTTAACTTGATTTACATAGTTTTCTGGCCAGATCAATAAATATAAATAAAAAATAACCAATCGTAGTAAACTCACTAATCAGCTATCATGTTAGAAATATGATGATTTAAGACCTAAGAACAGATTCCTGAATTCGACAGGAATATGTACAGTGGACTTGTAATGAACCTATATCTCTCTTGATAGCATGGTTGTTTAGAGGTCCTTGCTGTCATTGTTCCGACTCGGAGGCATAGGTTCGAATCCTTGCCCAATCAGAAGCACTTATCATAAATGAATTTCTAGTGGATAAAAATTCCCAAGGTAGAATTCGATACTAAAAGTCATTGTGGTTGATATTTACACTGATTGAATTCACGAGTGTTAGTGATATATATCTATATCTATATCTATATATATATATATATATATATATGTATGTATGTGTGTGTGTGTGTTTCTATCTTAGCGCACTGTTAACAGATGCAGAAATCATCCTATCAACGTCATATTTGAGCTATTTTTTAGTTTTGTATGATTTATTCTTGAAATCATGTCACTTCTGCAAGAATAGAACCAAATGGTAATGTTACTGTTTTTAATAAAGGCTGCATACCTCTTAGCTCCAAAGTTAACAATTATTTTGCTCAAGTTAGTAAGAAGAGGTTGTTTTAGCACTTTTTGGAGAATTGGTAATGTTACTCCATTACAGTATCTAAATGCGTTTGTGTTAGCTCAAGTACTGCTGATTACATGCAAAATTTTCATTACTCATATATTATCTAAAGTTTGTGAACGTGTTTTGGCAAAACGTCTAAATAGGTTTGTTGAAGGTATCATATGATCCCTAGTTTGGAATTTGGTTTTCGTAAAATCCTTGGAGCATTTGATGCCCTTCTTACAATCTCCAATCCTGTACAGAAATCCCTTGATTGCGGTCAAGAAGTTTCATAATTTCTAAATTCTGACCATCCTTCGCGGACAGTAACATCCTGTTCGTAATACTAGGTATGCAGTAAATTCTAATAGTCTTGCCTTCTTCATCGTGAGGCTCAGTACTACAAAGTATTCTAGAAGTTCTATTTCATCTGTGACCAAGTTAAAAATGATTTTCCTAATCGGGTAGTTGAACCGATTGAACTTTGAAAGTTCAAACTTGCAGCAAATGTTTTAGCTGAACAGGCTGACATATTTGTGTGTTTTTTTATAGTTTAATATGAAAGATCTATTTTCGTGTTGTTGCCGTTTTTAAAAAAATTTATCTTAATTATTCATTACTTCTCATATAGTTTATTTCCTTTCGTCACTGGGCTATTTTTCCCTGTGGGAGCCCTTGGGCTTATCCAACTAGAGTAGTAGCTTAGCTAATAATAATAATAATAATAATAATAATAATAATAATAATAATAATAATAATAATAATAATACATTGTATGTGATTGTTAGGTTGATTTTTCATTAGAATATGGAAAATTGTAGTCGTAAGGGGTTAAAGAAAACAAGCAGAGGTTGTAACTATTTCTGCTTGAGAGAGAGAGAGAGAGAGAGAGAGAGAGAGAGAGAGAGAGAGAGAGAGAGAGAGAGAGAGAATTTATGCATTCAATTAGATTTTTAGATCTCGAGAAATCCATGAAAACACCCCCCCTCCTCTCTCTCTCTCTCTCTCTCTCTCTCTCTCTCTCTCTCTCTCTCTCTCTCTCTCCACCAGATTTTTACAGGACCGATAATTGCTTCCTTAATTGTCCCAATAAGTCTAATAACATTTTTACCTATCGTTTAATTCTCTCTCTCTCTCTCTCTCTCTCTCTCTCTCTCTCTCTCTCTCTCTCTCTCTCTCTCTCTCTCTCTCTCTCTCTCTCTCTCTCTTGTAATTTTTGCTCCTGGCCTAACTGATGGAGTGAATAAAAGTGCTCATGATGTATGTGGAAACTCGTGCGGGAAAAAAAACGCCATTTCCCAAATGAGCTACATACTTTTCTGGGTTGCCATTTGATTCAATGATAAGTTGCCTTCATAAATTAATTCTAAATGGAAGAACACCAGTAAAGATATATTCTTTTTATTCTTCTGCAATTTATAGTTTACGATACACCAATAACGAACACATGTTCTTCCTCACCTTTTTTTAAAATTAATTTTAAATGGAAGTATATGAATAATGCTGTATTTTTTTTCATTCTTCAACAATTGATGTCACCCTAAAGTAATAATAAACACGCGTTCTTCCTTAATTTTTTGGCAAATAAATTCTAAATGGAAGAATACCTATAATGCTACATTGTTTTTCAACAAATGATAATTCATGCTACAGCATTAATGAACTGGCATTCTTCCTTAACATTTATAAAAATTAATTTTAAATAGAAGAATACTAATAACAATGTATTCTTTTTATCTTCAACAATTGATCATTAACGATACAGCATTAATGAACACGCAATCTTCCTTAACTTTTTTCACAAACAAATTTTAAAAGGATTAATGGTGTATTTTATCTTTTTTATTTTTCAACAATTGATGTCACCGTACAGCACCAATAAACACGCATTCTTCATTCCTAAAAATATTCATCCAAATATATGTCAAAAAAAAAAAATTCTTTTTTACATTCAGCCCTGCTCAGTTAAATTCGCTCTTTATTCCGACTAACGTAATGGATTTCCATTTTTAGGGGATGGGGAAAATGTTAATCGTATGGCAACTGCTTTTGATAAACAGAGCACGAAAATCACAAACAAACTCCCAAGGGGACTTCTTTTGATAAACAAAGTACGAATATCATAAACAAACTCCTGAGGGAACTGCTTTTGATAAACAAAGCACGAATATCATAAACAAACTCCTGAGGGAACTGCTTTTGATAAACAAAGCACGAATATCATAAACAAACTCCTGAGGGAACTGCTTTTGATAAACAAAGCGCGAAGATCATAAACAAGTTCCTGAGGGAACTGCTTTTGATAAAAAAGCAAGAATACCATAAAGAAACTCCTGAGGGAACTGCTTTTGATAAACAAAGCGCCAAAATCATATAAAAGCTCCTGAGGAACTGCACTTAATAAACAAAGCGCGAAGATCATAAACAAGCTCCTGAGGGAACTGGTTTTGATAAACAAAGAGCGAAGATCATAAACAAACTGCAGACCAAATACAACGATGTTTTTCGAAATGGGCTGGAATCATCTAAAAGCAAGTGGCCAGGAGGCGCACTGGGAACAATTGTTCGATTTCTTTTATTGGATGGCAAATAACAGGCTGACGTCACAGGCTTAATTTGGCTCATGATCTTATGAATATGATACCATACACGAGTAAATAAAAACACAAACACACTTTTTTTTACGGGATAAATAAAAACACTTTTTTTTTACGGGAAATCCTTTGATTGTGATTTGATTAGAGAGAGAGAGAGAGAGAGAGAGAGAGTGTGTGTGTGTGTGTGTTACGTTAATCCAAGCATACAGTGAGCCGTTGGAATTTAGTCCATATGGCTTAGCAATGGGTTTGGGAGGCCATTCCGTGCCGAGATGCAATTGGAAGGGGAACCCCGAAGTTAGACTACAAGAAAATTTCTCCCGGACTGAAGAGGTTTTGAGTTAAGCGTTTAATTCATTACATCGCCCCTGGTCTTCAGATCCGGGCCAGTCACAGCTCGAGTGCTTCTAGGTGCATTCACTTCATAATTATCCTCTCCGTCATCTGTGTTCCCCGTGCTGATCCAACAGATCTTTCATCCACTTGTGCCAATGTATACAACCCATTTTCATATGGGCTGCTAACATAAGAGCCTGTGTCTCCTCCATGTGTGTGGGGCAATCTTGACCGAACACCGACCCTCAACAACGTGGAAGTGTACCGCACGTGTTTCATACACGCTCGTACACTAGAGCAGTTTTCCTTAATTATCTTATCACTTGCTCTTCCCTGCACTGATAGACCAGCCTGTGTAAGCATGCTAGCTCATGTTCTATTATGTTTGAATTTTTGGGACGTTCTTGCTCGCAAGTCACTGTATATAAACTCGACGATTTTTTAATAAAGCTTGTGACCAATGTGCGAGGCGCCAGTTAGGTGATAACCGAGATGCGAGGTGAGTGCAACTTAACTTTATTAAACAATCATCGAGTTTAAATACAGCGACTTGCGAGCAAAAATGTCACAAAAATTCAAACATAATAGAAGATGAGCTAGCATGCTTACACAGGTTGGTTGAAAAAATTAAAAAGGGAAAACCGTTACAGTGTACGAGCGTGTATGAAACATGTGCGGTACAGAAGGAAGCGACAACGGAGATAAAACAGAAGGGGAATTTAGGTCATTTCAGGGATATTGCGTTTCATCTGATCTTTCGGTTCAGCGTCTGCAAGCAAACGCAATTAATTCAGTATGAGTGAACTTTCTTTCTAATTACAAGGTTTTGTTCCTACCTCTAGACCCCTCAGGGTGGAGGACAGTATGATAACTCCGACAATGCTATAAACGTTACTTTCTATACACACACAAGAACCCCAATGAGATTCATATGATACATATCATTATCATTTTAGAGCCCTTATAGGTGGCAACTCTCATCGGGGATCAGCGCCAGTTGGGCCTTAAAAGATTTTAAGTCACATTACCATTTTATGTTATTCAGAGTAATAGAGCACCTCCTCATGCTAGTTTTGCTTTCAATGATTCAACAGATAATTTGCTACATAGCAAATTTCACTACATTTAAACATATGAAAATACTAAATAAACATGTAGGCAGCTTCAAAATATCACATGAAATCTATTAAAACTATACTTGACTTTTCATCCTCATGAACTTCTTATGCATCCGTGAATAATAATGACGCAATAAGACGAGATATCCTACAACAATAACACAGTTGAATGACCATCTCAGGGCGACGCTCTCTCTGCTAAAGGTGTTTTGAGAACATTCTTATTTTTTCTCTTCATTTGGACCCATCTCACTTCAAGCTCATTTCTGCGCAACCCCTAGCTAATATGAAGCACATTTATACCACAAAATAAACTGTGATATAAACTTCTGTTTTACGAGAGAAATCAGGAATTTCATATAGATTTCATAAAACTTTATTCTGGTTATGTAATTCAATGACGTAATTTACGAGGTTCTCTAAGGAGAAGCAATGAAAACACCATAACTTGGGATTGGGTTGAATTGGATTTATGAATTTAGATAAATAACGGTAATGTTGGGGCCTCTGGGGACCACCGTCCTGATACAAATCGGGAGAACGCCAGCATTTGCGTCATGAAAAAAAGGACGGCATAACTGAGTTACACTAGAAAGCTAAAAAGTCAGTGCGGCTAGGGACAAGAAATGTTGAAAAGGCCAGTGTACCGCTCGTGTGTCACACATGGTTCTATATTGTAACGTTATTTCTTATTTTTGTATATTGTCGTTATCGCTCTCCCCTCTCACTGATAACCAGTCTATTCGCGTATTTTCCCTCCTAATGTATCGGCGAGTAGTTAGGTTGTAACAGAGAGACTCGACAATATGAAAAAAATAAGAAATACCGTTACGCTGTATGAGCATGTGTGATACACGAGCGGTACACCAGAATGTCTACAGCGGACCATATGAAGTGTACTGACGACACTAATCCCTTTATGGGTCCCATGGTTTGGGGAGGAAAAAAAAGTTTCCTATACCACAAAAAAACTAACCTATCTCAGATAAAAAAAAAAACGACTTGAAATATCTTTTGTTCAGTGTCCAAGTTATCTAAAGACTTAAAATTACAAGCATTAAACAATTTCATGATCTCTGAGGCATTATGCAACGAATGTTAAAATGTTTAACGGTTCTGATCGATTGATTATACAGAAGGAAAAATAAGGATACAAGTGTTTATCCTATATACTTATTAATTGGAATAAACATTGTATACAATCTACAGTTTAGGGATAGATGAAATATAGACTGAAAGCGTCCAGCGCTGGGACACGGTAGGCCGTTTATCAACTAGGTGAAAAAGACATGTGGAGAAAACCATAGACAGTAGTTGCACTTTGAAGTTGAAAGAGATTAGGCGGTAAGATGAGAGCAAGAGCTGGGGGAATGAAGGTACAGTTAATGGCTAAATAGTGAATACATTAGGAACTGAAGGAACATTGCAAATGCCATTTTACTAATGCCTACAGTGCACCACTTAAGCTGAACTGAAAGCTACGAGGGTGCAAATTACGTGTTGCAGTTGCCCATGTGCCTTGTACAAATGAAATCTAACTCCAACCTTGATTTCCCCCTTTTGCTTGCTATATTCTAACCCGAGTTATATTCAGACACCATGTTCCCTGTTTCATTGGGTTTCCCCAGGAAAAAAATAGATGTAAAATTGAATAGTGCTAGTCCCTTTAGCTCTTGAGTTTGAAACGTTACTCCTGCTTCAGAAATTAACTTATGAAGGGCCTCCTGTCTTACGTATCATCATTATACATAACTTGAAAGCTAAATGATCACCAAAATGGCACACACCCTTTATCACGAAGGTCGAATGGACAGGTGACTAGGTGTTCTTAATTGCCAAGAAAATGAAGACTGCAAACCATTTTTCATGAATAAATTTTGAAAATGTATAAAATATCCCAATTTTCTTCTCAAAAATGTGTTTATGATAAAAAAACAACTAATGTCGACATGTATTAATGAAGATGGAGCTTATCCTAATATAAACTAATATCCTAATAGTAATTATCTCATTGGTAAATACTGCAAAATTTCAAATCTTATGGCGCTAAGCAAAAAAAGATAACCTTTATCTCTAGTACTATAATAACAAAAAAAAAGAAAGTGATTGATAAAAAAGGGGGTCCAATCCAGAAGGCAAAGACACATCATGTTTTATAACTTTAAAAAGTATCACAGCCTCTCAAATTAAAAAAAAAAAAAAAAAAAAAAAAAAAAAAGGAAAGTTCCATAGCCTCTGAAAATAAAAAATAAAAAGTTCCATATCCTCTCGAAATTTCGAAAAAATTTCATAGCCTCTCAAATTTAGAAAAAATTGCCATAGCCTCTCAAAATCTAGAAAAAAGTGCCATATCCTCTCAAAATTTAGAAAAAAGTGCCATAGACTCAAAATTTAGAAAAAAAGTGTTATAGCCTCTCAAAATTTAGAAAAAAATTCCATATAATTTCAAAATTTAAAAAAAAAATGCCATATACTCTCAAAATCGAGAAAAAAGTGCCATAGACTCAAAATTAAAAAAAAAAAAAGGTGCTATAGCCTCTTAAAATTTAGAAAAAAAAAGTGTCATAGCCTCTCAAAATTGAGAAAGAAAAGTTCCATATCCTCTAAAAATTTAGAAAAAATTGCCATAGCCTCTCAAAATCTAGAAAAAAGTGCCATATCCTCTAAAAATTTAAAAAAAAGTGCCATAGACTCAAAATTTAGAAAAAAAGTGTCATTCAAAATTTAGAAAATAAGTGCCATATCCTCTCAAAATCGAGAAATAAGTGCCATAGACTCGAAATTAAAAAAAAAGTGCCATAGCCTCTTAAAATCTAGGAAAAAAAAAAGTGTCATAGCCTCTCAAAATTGAGAAAGAAAAGTTTCAAACCTCTAAAAATTTAGAAAAAAGTGCCATAGACTTAAAATTTAGAAAAAAAAATGCCATAGCCTCTTAAAATTTAGAAATAAAAGTGCCACAGTCTCTCTAAATTTAGAAAAAAAATTCCATGGCCTCTCAAAATTAAAAAAAAAAGGTTCCATAGCCTCTCAAAATTTAGAAAAAAGTTTCGTATCCTCTCAAAATTCAGAAAAAAGGGCCATAGCCTCTCAAAATTTTGAAAATATTTCCATATCTTCTCAACATTTAGAAAAAAAGTGCCACAGCCGCTCAAATTTTATACGAAAAAAAATTCATAGCCTCTCAAAATTTAGAAAAAAATTCCATATAATTTCAAAATTAAAAAAAAAAATGCCATATACTCTCAAAATCGAGAAAAAAGTGCCATAGACTCAAAAAAAAAAAAAAAAGGTGCTATAGCCTCTTAAAATTTAGAAAAAAAAAGTGTCAGCCTCTCAAAATTGAGAAAGAAAAGTTCCATATCCTCTAAAAATTTAGAAAAAAAGTGCCATAGACTCAAAATTTAGAAAAAAAGTGTCATAGCCTCTCAAAATTTAAAAAAAAAGTTCCATATAATTTCAAAATTTAGAAAATAAGTGCCATATCCTCTCAAAATCGAGAAATAAGTGCCATAGACTCGAAATTAAAAAAAAGTGCCATAGCCTCTTAAAATCTAGGGAAAAAAAAGTGTCATAGCCTCTCAAAATTGAGAAAGAAAAGTTTCAAACCTCTAAAAATTTAGAAAAAAGTGCCATAGACTTAAAATTTAGAAAAAAAAAATGCCATAGCCTCTTAAAATTTAGAAATAAAAGTGCCACAGTCTCTCTAAATTTAGAGAAAAAAAATTCCATGGCCTCTCAAAATTTAGAAAAAAAAGTTTCGTATCCTCTCAAAATTCAGAAAAAGGGCCATAGCCTCTCAAAATTTTGAAAATATTTCCATATCTTCTCAACATTCAGAAAAAAAGTGCCACAGCCTCTCAAATTTTATAAGAAAAAAATTTCATAGCCTCTCAAAATTTAGAGAAAAGGTTCCAAAGCCTCTCAAAATTTAGAAAATAAAGTTCCATAGCCTCTCACAATTTTGAAAAAAAGGTTCCATGGCCTCTCATAATTTTGAATAAAAATTCCATAGCCTCTCATAATTTAGAAAATATAGTTCAATTGCCTCTCATTATTTAGAAAAAAAAATCCATAGACTCTCATAATTTAGAAAAAAAAGGTTTCATAGCCTCTCATAATTTAGAAATAAGTTCCATAGCCTCTCATAATTTAGAAAAAGGAAAATTCCATACCCTCTCAAAATTTAGAAAAAAGTTCCATAGCCTCTCAAATTATAGAATAAAGTTATACAGCCTCTCAAAATATAGAAAAAAAGTTCCACAGCCTCTCTAAATTTAGAAAAAAAAAGTTCCATAGCCTCTCAAAATTTACAAAAAGTTTCATAGCCTCTCAAAATCTAGAAAAAAGTTCCGTATCCTCTCAAAATTTAGAAAAAAAGGGCCATAGCCTCTCAGATTTTATAAAAAATAAAAAGTTCCATAACCCCTCAAAATTTAGAAAGAAAGATCCATAGCCACTCAAAATTTAGAGAAAAAAAATTCCATAGCCTCTCAAAAATTAGAAAAAAAAAGTTCCACAGCCTCTAAAAATTTAGAAAGAAAAGGTTCCATGGCCTCTAAAAAGAAAGTTCCATAGTCTACAGATATGAAAAACAATCGGTCATTCCTAACAAATAGCAAATAAAACCTAAGTATAGTAGACTAAATACAGGAAAATGGTAATTTCCCCAATGCACAGAATTACCTTTATGAGTGTTCCATCCTGTGATTTGACGGAGAGCGTCTTAACCACACTCAATTATACTCGGCAGTAATAACGCCAGGAAATGACAAGCCGGGCGCTACCACTTAAGGGTTACCGAGAGAGAAGCTTCAGACTGAAGTTGTGTGAGAATCATATGTCTCTCTCTCTCTCTCTCTCTCTCTCTCTCTCTCTCTCTCTCTCTCTCTCTGCAACTATTTTTGGGTATAATTTGTTTTACACCGTCATTCTGATTTCTTCCTTCTCTTAGTATCTGTTACCGTTAAACTCCTATATTTTTTATTTACCTTTCTCTCACAAAGACACACACGCGCGCACACACACACACACACACACACACATATATATATATATATATATATACATATATATATACACAACAAACATCAAATGCAGCCGTTTCCTAGTCCATTGCAGGACAATGTCCTCAGATATGTAGACATGTCAATTCATGTCTGGGGTTTGGCCAGTTTTCCTCACCAAAATGGCCAGTGCGGATTAGTAATAGTGATAAATTTTCGTCTTCTCACTGCAAACCAACCTGGTATAGATAACCTTGACTAGTACAGCTTTACTGATCATGGCGATATGCAAACACTTTCATCACGTTAAGGTTTTCTAACCCAGAAAGGAATACACTGTGTATATATACATACATACATACATATATATATATATATATATATATGAGAGAGAGAGAGAGAGAGAGAGAGAGAGAGAGAGAGAGAGAGTTAGTTCTATTTTCAGTGTGTTTTGCTGTAAATAGAGTTACCTGGAAATTCAATTATTTCGGGTCTACATGAAATAGCCGACATACCAGCCTTAATTAACTGGTTGAAATCAACTCTAAAACAAAACACAGCAGCCTATTTGGCTCCTCGTTTTGTTATTGTTAATAACTAAACTATAAGATCTTAAGCTCGTGTCCCAATACACTCAATACACTCTTCTTACGAACGATTCAATTTGATGAATTATTATTATTATTACTATCCAAGCTACAACCCTAGTTGGAAAAGCAAGATGCTATAAGCCCAGGGGCTCCAACAGGGAAAAATAGCCCAGTGAGGAAAGGAAATAAGGAAATAGATGAATGAAGAGAACAGATTAACAATAAATCATTCTAAGAACAATTACAACGTCAAAACAGACATGTCATATATAAACTATTAACAACATAAAAAACAAATATGTCATAAATAAACTATAAAAAGACTCATGTCCGCCTGGTCAACAAAAAAGCATTTGCTCCAACTTTGAACTTTTGAAGTTCTACTGATTCAACCACCCGATTAGGAAGATCATTCCACAACTTGGTAACAGCTGGAATAAAACTTCTAGAGTACTGCGTAGTATTGAGTCTCGTGATGGAGAAGGCCTGGCTATTAGAATTAACTGCCTGCCTAGTATTACGAACAGGATAGAATTGTCCAGGGAGATCTGAATGTAAAGGATGGTCAGAGTTATGAAAAATCTTATGCAACATGCATAATGAACTAATTGAACGACGGTGCCAGAGATTAATATCTAGATCAGGAATAAGAAATTTAATAGACCGTAAGTTTTTGTCCAACAAATTAAGATGAGAATCAGCAGCTGAAGACCAAACAGGAGAACAATACTCAAAACAAGGTAGAATGAAAGAATTAAAACACTTCTTCAGTATAGATTGATCACCGAAAATCTTGAAAGACTTTCTCAATAAGCCTATTTTTTGTGCAATTGAAGAAGACAGAGACCTTATATGTTTCTCAAAAGTAAATTTACTGTCGAGAATCACACCTAAAATTTTGAAAGAGTCATACATATTGAAAGAAACATTATCAATACTGAGATCCGGATGTTGAGGAGCCACCGTCCTTGACCTACTTATAATCATACTTTGAGTTTTGTTAGGATTCAACTTCATACCCCATAATTTGCACCATGCACTAATTCTAGCTAAATCTCTATTGAAGGATTCACCAACCCTAGATCTACATTCAGGGGATGGAATTGATGCAAAGAGAGTAGCATCATCTGCATATGCAACAAGCTTGTTTTCTAGGCCAAACCACATGTCATGTGTATATAGTATGAAAAGTAATGGGCCAAGAACACTACCCTGTGGAACACCGGATATCACATTCCTATAATCACTATGGTGCCCATCAACAACAACTCTTTGAGATCTATTACTTAAAAAATCAATAATAATGCTAAGAAACAACCCACCCACTCCCAACTGTTTCAGTTTGAAAACAAGGGCCTCATGATTAACACGGTCAAAGGCAGCACTAAAATCAAGGCCAATCATACGAACTTCCCGACCACAATCAAGGGATTTCTGTGCAGCATTGGAGATTGTAAGAAGGGCATCACATGCTCCAAGGCCTTTACGAAAACCAAATTGCAAACTAGGGAGTAGATGATTACCTTCAGCAAACCTATTAAGACGTTTTGCCAGAAGACGTTCAAAAACTTTAGATAATATGGGAGTTATGGAAATTGGGCGGTAATCAGTGGGACTTGAGCTACCACAAACACATTTACATAGAGGAGTAACATTACCAATTCTCCAACTAGTGCTAAAAGCTCCTCTTCTTGCTAACTTGCGCAAAATAACAGATAACTTTGAAGCTAAGAAATCTGCTGTCTTTATAAAAAACAAAGGAAAAATACCATTTGGGTCTACACCTCCATAAGCATCAAGGTCCATCAACAGAGCTTTAATCTCACGAGATCGAAAAGCTAAACTAGTTAGTTTAGCCTCAGGAAAACAGGAATGAGGAAGTTCAAGTTTTTCATTACTCTGTTTACTGTCAAAAACATCAGCCAAAAGGGTTGCCTTTTCCTTTGGACAGTGAGTGACTGAGCCATCTGGTTTAAGTAAAGGAGGAACTGTTGCATCTACACCAAAGAGTGCAGATTTAAGGGTAGACCACCATTTATGTTCCTGAGTTGTACCAGAAAGTGTTTCTTTTATGGTTAAATTGTACTCCTTTTCAGTTGAGGCATAAACTCTCTGAGCAAAAGCTCGAAGCTGAGTATAGTTGTTCCAGGTCAAATCT
>NC_090766.1:59863907-59873907 GCF_036898095.1 Palaemon carinicauda | reverse complement strand
AGAAACCAAATCCTATTGAATTTGGATATAATCCTTTTTCCGATTCCACTACTTCTGATAACTCTCGAGACCGAAGTACCTCGGATTTGAAGATTTTGTTTTGGGTAAACATCATTCCCTGAATTCAAACGATTTTAAATATATCGGTAAATCGCTTTGAAATTTCGAAAATATGCTGTTTTTATTCTATTTTCGGGTTTCTTGAAGAATTGTTATAGAAGTAAGATATTAACGTAATTTCTAATCATAAACAATTGGCGGTAAGGAAGAATTGAAGATCCCCTCATTCGAGTACATACAATAAGAAGGAATGTAGGGACTTCAGGGTGCTGGAGCTGGGGAGCCCATTCAGAGGCTACTATAGGAACGGGTGAACGAATAACAACAACAGTATCACGAAAACTACGAATGAAAAATAAAAACAAAAGAAAAACATCACAGAGAAATTATGTTTACAAAGAGTCAGGCTACTGTCCTTTTACCATTAATATGAACGTTACATAAATAAGGATGATAAAAAGTAGGGGTTATGAGTTCAACGTTGAAGTTCATCTTAAAGACAGGCATGGAAAGAAGAAAATAATGGGGAGGGGAGAGGGGAGGAGGAGGGTTATTAGGGACTCCTTCCTCCAAAGGACATGAAAAATGTAAAGTCCAGCCACTTGAGCACTCCGGAAGGATCTTTAAGATGGCTTCTAAGGGCCCCTGAGTGCTGCCTTCATCTTTCTAAAAAGAAACTAACATGCCCGGAAGTCTCCTAACAACACAATGAATACAAAAGGAGGAAAATACCAAATAACCTTCATAGCTCAATGACTTTGGCGTTACGGAAGTAAACCATAATGGCTGTATGAATATACAGTTGGGCACAGGGATTTCTGACACACCAATCTCGGAAGAAGTGCACCGTGTTACACCCTTACTGCGCAGCGATTACCCAAACAGTTTGCATAGGGAGAGATGACATCAGTGGAGGGTGGGGTTACACACAGGAACTCAGTAATGTTTGAGGGTACACTCGAGCACACTATTCTATTTAATTTCTCTTCCTCTTGTTTTTTTTAACTTTTTATAGTTTATATATGAAAGCTTTATTATAATGTTGTTACTGGTCTTGAAATATTTTAATTGTTCATTATTTCTCTTGTAGTTTCTATTTTTTTCTAATTTCCTTTCCTAACCGGGCTATTTTCCCTGTTGGAGTCCTTAGGCTTATGGCACCCTGCTATTCCAACTAGGGTTGAGAGCTTAGCAAGTAATAATAATAATAATAATAATAATAATAATAATAATAATAATAATAATAATAATAATAATAATAATACTGGTGTGACATGGTGCACTTCCTCAGGTGCATTTGAACCCATATCCCCGTTTCATAAGACATTACACATTCTTTTCACAGCATGATGCGAATTACTTTTTGTCACCACAATTTCACGAAAAAAGGATTGTCGTTTAACGTTGTTCAATCATATAATCAAAATTAAAGTTGGCAAAACTACAGTATAGTTAGAGTGGAGATGTAACTGGCACGTGGAATGATAAAAGTTATTGAATAAATCTTAAGTGTAGGACTTTGTACTCTTTACAATAGATTCTAACTGACAGGGTCAGTAAAGGCAGCAGAATTTTACGTTTGTAAATATATATTCATGCTTACATACATACATACACACATACATGCATATATATATATATATAATATATATATATATATATATATATATATATATATATATATATATATATATATATATACATATGTATGTATATCTTTTATATATATTTATGTGTATATAAATAGCTGCATATACTATATTATATACAATACATATATATATATATATATATATATATATATATATATATATATATATATATATATATATATCGAAAACGTACTTTTTCGCTAGAATATAGAAAATTAATGATGCACAAATAATCAAAACATAACAAAATTCGTGGTTTAGCATAATATAGCTCGCTTTTTACGTGTGCAAAACACTGCTTTAATTGGTCATATTATCCGAGACCCACATTTTTAAATCCCGCGACCTGCAGCCTAGATCTCCAGTTAACACGCCACTTTTTTTTCTTTTTATCTTTTGAGGTTACATGAAAAACTTCCGTATATTTTAACGAATAACTATGGCATGTGCCCTAACACACGCACTCTCTCTCTCTCTCTCTCTCTCTCTCTCTCTCTCTCTCTCTCTCTCTCTCTCTCGACATCCATTTATTTGGAAGAAACATCTGGAAATGTCATTTGTGCCACAAGAAGAAGAAGAAGAAGAAGTGGGAGAGAGACGGTCACTTCCAAGATAACCTTTTTGTAATTCTCTCTCCATTGCTTCTTCCCCCGACTTTGTTCCCTCGCTCCGACACAAGAATTTTTCATTAGAAACGTAGCTATTGTGGCTGTGGTTTATGCTAGCGGGCAGCTTTTGTTGTCGCAGTTTTATGCACCAGAGTCATTGGCCATTAGGATCATATCGCTCCAGGGAGTGATTTCGTCTGGGCGGTCGCTACATTCTAACCCCCCCCCCCCTCCCCCCCTCCAACTCCATCAAATCATAACGGTAACACGTCTACGGCAACGTCTTTTATTTTTGTTTACCTTTTTTTTGGTCACCTTATATTGTTCTTTTCTTTTTTAATTTTTTTATTGTTTTGATATATTGTCCCACGAGACTGTTCTTGTCCCCAATATAGAAAGCTTTTTTCTCTCTCACACTACTCCTGTAATGATGAATGTTACCTCTCCTTATTTTTATTGTGATTTCTTTATCAACTCTGTAGCCATATTATTGTGAGAAAAGATTTATGATTCTTCATAAAAACATTCTTTGGAGTTTATTATTTAGAAAAGATTTAAGATTCTCAAGCAATTTCTTATGAGTTTTTCATAAAGGCAGTATACAAGCACAGTCCACAAACAATAAATAACTGTTCATGTTCGTGTGTAGTTCGAATCTCCTAAGGACATGTTTGTAAACATTGATTATAGATAAAAAATATTTATCGATATCTGAGGATGGAAATGCAATTTCTTTAACATAGAAGTCATGAAAAAACACGTTAAACGTATGATAATTTCCTAATCACAAATTATTTGTATAAAAATATCTGTATATACTATATTACAAAACAAATTATTACAGATACATATATACAGCCGTTTCTAGTCTAGAGCATGAAAAAAAAAGGTGCTGTCATGGCTTATAGGTAACGTCTCTGCCTTGTGATGGCCAGACAGTGTTTAGATTTACCGCTCAAACTCGTTAGTTCCTTTGGTGTCTGAAACTTCACCATCCTTATGAGCTAAGGATGTGGTGTTTGCAAGAGCCTTTATGCTTATCTGTTGAGTCATATGTAGCCATTACCTGGCCCTCCCTGCTCCTAGGTAGGGTGGAGAGGGGATTTGGGCGCTACTCATATGTATATAAGGTCAGAGCTTAGGGCATTGTCTTGCTTGGTAGGGCAATGTCACTGTTCTTTGACTCTGTCATTCATGAGCGGTCTTTAAATCTTTAAATATGCCCTTATTAAGTCTCTATTACCTAAAAGAAGCTGAAGAGAGCTTGTATCAATTACCCCCCAAAATCAAAAGGGAGTTTCCCCTACTACTCCCAAAGAGCTGGGATGAGCTGTATCTATTACCTTGAAAAAGTTTAAGGCCGGGAGCACACTAGCGACTCTGTGGCGCCACAAAGCCACAGCATCGTTTGGCGGGGATGTGGTCTCCCATAGATTTCCATTGTTTTCAAGTTTTGCCGTGCAAACTAGCGACTGTGGCAAGCGACTGTGGCTCTCAGTCGCTCATCCCCGCCACAGGCGTAGCGTGGCTTTGAAAACAATGGAAACCTATGGGAGACCACATCCCCGCCACACGATGCTGTGGCTTTGTGGCGCCACAGAGTCGCTAGTGTGCTCCCAGCCTAAGATACATGTATCGGCTCATTACCCAAGAACAGCCGAGTTGAAATGTGTCTACTACCTCCCAAATCCTGATCAGACTTAAATGTACTCCCTCCCTGAAACAGCTGAACGGAGGTGTATCTAAGGACAGCTGCTTTAACTATCTTCCAAAGAGCCGAGGAAATCTGTATCTACTAAATCCTCAATAAGTAAAGAGATTTGCATCTATTACCTCTAAACATACTGGCGGAAGTTCAATGAATTACCTAAAAAAAAAAATATGGATAGAGCTGTATCTACTATTTCCCAAATACCTGACGAGAGGTGTTACTATTTCCCCAAATATCGGACGAGAGTTTTATCTATAATTTCCCACATAGCTGTATCCATACATTAGCAGAAATGAAAAAAAATACAACTGAATCTATCGCTGAATAATTCTCAACTCCAAATAGAACGATCTTTGAAAAATCCCGCATGAAATTCGCGTACCGGTCACCCTATCTTCTCCTGTTTCTTTATTTTTGTTCTTTTTTTATCTTTAACTCTGCCTTATTGGCCTCGTTATTTGATGCAAGTGAGGGGTCACATTCCCTTTCATGTTTCCGTTTCATCTCTTCCAACCGTCTGTAATGGATGTTGTCCGAAAGTGGATTTGCAAGTCAGATAGTCGACGCCGCTTTGATGTTCTCGACGCTTTGCTTCGTTCCAGGCGATTCCGATCAGAAAAAAAAGGTGAGAGAAAAATCAAACACATTTTCCGGCAGAGAAAAATGACTGGTTTGTTGCAGGAGATAAAAGCAAACTTTCTTCAACGTAATTTAAGGTCGCGAGCAAAAAGGGTGAAGTTTGATGTCTATTTCATAGAGAAATTAATAAGTATTTTGGATAATGTTACCTTTTTCAGAACAGAAAGTATTAATTGGATTATAAATTTCGGCTATATAGCCCAGCGCTGGGACCGGTGAGGCCATTACACACCAAGTGCACCTGGGGTAAAACCTTTCAGTTACACTATCAAGTAAACGTTAATAGGAGGGACATCAACATGGAAGTAAGGAAGCGGAAATGTACATAAAGTAGAATTATACAAAGCAATTGCAGCTAGAGGTTGAAGGAACGCTCTACGGACGCTAAAGTAATGTCTACAGTGCACAGTGCAAGGTGTATTGGGGGCACCATTCCCCAACGGTTGAAAGCAAAAGAGAGAAGGAAATACGTCTTACCAGTAGAATATCAATCCATTATTCCTTTGTGATAACTGATTTCATTCAATTATTTTCCATTTCAGTTAGTATTGAAAGCCTCAATGAGATATGAAACGTGTCAACACCATTATTCTTGAAATCTTAATCCTTAGTGTTGTGGTAGTCTATTGGAAACGTCCCTAGCTAACATTCTGCCGGACTTGGGTTCGAGACCCGCTCAAACTCGATAGTATCTTGTAGTGTCTGCAACCTCACCATTCTCATGAGCTAGGGATGGGGAGTTAAGGGGAGCCTATGGGTCTACCTGCTGAGTCATCAGCATCCACTGCCTGGCCATCCCTGGTCCTATCTTGGGGGGAGAGGAGGCTTGGGTGCTGATCATATGTTGATATGGTCAGTCTCTAAGGCACTGTCCTGCTAGCTACGGCAATCTCTTTAAAACCAATTCCCTCTTGTCTGTTTGAAAGAAATGCCATCCTTTAAAAGCCAACTACCTCAAGCACGTCACCATATTCTCATATTCATCTCAATGGGGCTACAACTATAGAGGTGTCTATGAGAGCATTGTCGACTTCATTTCTCAAGGAAGCATTTATATTATTATTATTATTATTATTATTATTAAATGCTAAGCTATAACCCTAGTTGGAAAAGCAGGATGCTATAAGCCCAGGGGCCCCAACAGGGAAAATAGCTCAGTGAGGAAAGGAAACAAGGAAAAATCAAATATTTTAAGAATAGTAACAACATTTAAATAAATATTTCCTATATAAACTATAACAACTTGAACAAAACAAGAGAAAGAGAAACCAGATACAATAGTGTGCCTGAGTGTACCCTCAAGCAAGAGAACTCTAACCCAAGACAGTGGAAGGCCATGGTACAGAGGCTATAGCACTACCCAAGACTAGAGAACAATGGTTTGATTTTGGAGTGTCCTTCTCCTAGAGGAGCTGCTTACCATAGCTAAAGAGTCTCTTCTACCCTTACCAAGAGGAAAGTAGCCACTGAACAATTACATTGCCGTAGTTAACCCCTTGGGTGAAGAAGAATTGTTTAGTAATCACAGTGTTGTCAGGTGTATGAGGACAGAGGAGAATCTGTAAAGAATAGGCCAGACTATTCGGTGTCTGTGTAGGCAAAGGGAAAGAACCGTAACCAGAGAGAAGGATCCAATATGGTACTGTCTGGCCAGTCAAAGGACCCCCTAACTCTTTAGCGGTAGTATCTCAACGGGCGGCTGGTGCCCTGGCCAACCTACTACCTAATCTTCAAGGTCTGTTTCATTGACGTCTTCAATACTTTAGGATGTGTAGTCTTTCTTCTCCTTTTATTTACAGAGTTTTGGAAGTTTTCTGATAATATACAATACTGAATTATTTATTATTATGAATTGGTTGTATTTATATTTATCAATATCATGATATTGCTTACAATAATAATGACAGTTTTTGAATCATCTTGTTTATGAGTTTCTTTATTATTCATTGTCCAAAATAATCTTTTAAAATTTGAGAAGTTAGTACATTTTCCCGTGTTTTGATTCCGACGTTTTACTTTCATAGGTTCTTGAAAGCATTATAAACCTAAGATGATGATTTAACAAAAAATTCTATATCCCTTACCTATATCAAAATTGCTTAGTTCCATTTGTTAGGCTATAGTATCGATTTATCCCAGAGCTAAAAACTGTTATTACCAAAGTAATCAGATTTATACAGTATACACGTCTTTTAACCATATGATGTATGACTTAGTCCGATTAATAGACCAGTTTTGTATCTTCTTCCTTCAGTATGATAAAAAATAAAATTACTTTATCCTTTTTTTTCCTTAATGATTATCCCAGCACTGAAAACTGTTAATACCAAAGTAATGAGATCTATATGCCCATTTTTTAACCAGATAAAATATGGCATATATTCCAATTCTAAGACCAGAAATTTGTATTTTTTTCCTTTAGTATAATTATAAAGAAAAGCGTTTTACTTTTTCATTTATGAAATAGATGGCACTGCCAAAGTCTGCAGATGAAACTGCCCGCAGCTCATAAACACCAGAGCAAATATCGCCTGAACGTGACATTTTTTTTTTCCAGGAGAATGCGGCTGTCGTGCGTCTTCCATTGGGCCAAGCTCAGCCCCGCGAGACACACGAATCGAATAAAAAGAAAAAAAAAAAGAAGGGGGAAAGTTTCTCCCCTTCTTTAAGTCCCCCTTTCGCGTCCCCTCTCAGAGCCCCTCACCTTACTGATCACTGGGGACGAAGGGGAAACGATAATATCGCAGAGGTGCCAGTTAGGCAAATTACGGACGAATTTCTCGCATCTCTATATGTGGACGTTGGCAACTTTGGGCTTCGAGTGCAAGGTGGAGAGCATATGTGTTTCCATTATTAATGATAATCCTTATTCTTTTATTATTCTTCTCCTATCATCTTTCCTCCCCTTGAAATTTTCCCTCTTTCTTCCTTCATCTCCTAGGATACTCTTTTTTTTTTTTTCTTGCCTTTCAACTTGGAGGAGGAGACACCAAACTTGTTCCAAACCCCTCAGTCTCTCTGAGACTTTCCAAACTTCAAGTACTTTTCTTGTGGAAGTTGGTCCCACAAAACCCATCTGCTGGACCTTGGTGTTTGTTCCTATGGAATCTTCATATTTGTTTGTTTGAATATATATATATATATATATATATATATATATATATATATATATATATATATATAAATATATATATAATATATATATATATATATATATATATATATATATATATATATATATATATATACATATATAAGCAAAAGAACCAGAGGGCAAATGAAAATAGGAAATATAAGATTAAGTCCAGACTAGGTTCGTGATACTTCTTCAAATTAACAATATTTATGTATATTTGTGAAGCATCATGAAACTAGTCACACTTAATCTTATACTTTCTATTTTCATTTTCCCTATGGATCTTTTGTATCTGAGCAATATATATATATATATATATATATATATATATATATATATATATATATATATATATACAGGTCTCTCTCTCTCTCTCTCTCTCTCTCTCTCTCTCTCTCTCTCTCTCTCTCTCTCTCTCTCTCTCTCTCTCTCTCTCTCTCTCTCTCTCTCTCTCTATATATATATATATATATATATATATATATATATATATATATATATATATATATATATATATATATATATATATATTCTGTATTCAAGTCAGGATAATACAAAAAGACCCATTTTCGCTCTCACTGATAAAGGGAAAATAGCGGGAGTTGAAATATAAACATTACTGACGTAATTTCATCTACGGCTGTACGATTATTACTAAAAGAGCTTAAAAGCAGATTTTTATCTTATATTTCTTATAAAAAAAATGTTCAGAAGAAGTCACATTACAATACTCACTAGAATATGATGAGAACATCATATATGAAACAAGTTCTTCTGAAATTGCATTCCTAAAAACAATCTGGTGAAAACACGTTGTCGTAAATATGCACAAATATACATAAATGTTGCTAATTTGATTATCATATAAAACACGTTATTTTTCCCTGTTGGAGCCCTTCAGCTTATAGCATCTTGCATTTCCAACTATGGGTTGTGGCTTGGCTTGTAATAATAATAATAATGATAATAATAATATAAGATCCAACTACAAATACTTGATATGAAAATAGCGTAACCAGGAAAAAAAGGGGAAAATCATCTCTAAAAAGAAAGATTATAAATGACTTTTCATGGAAAGGGAGCTTTATAATTAATAAACAACGCTTATTTTTTGTTGAAAAAAAAAAAAACATCGAGAAGAAAAAGAAATATAAAAGTATTAAACACTTTACAAAAAAACAAATCTTTTTCATTACCAAAAAAAAAAATAAATAAATAAAGGAGTCGTTTAATTAACAAAAAAAAAACAATATAGCAAAACGGAAATGAAAATAAGACGAAATAATACCAGAGCTTGTTCTATTTCACAAATAAATTTAAAACAGAAAGCAATCGAACAAAGACAAAAACCTCGCTAAAGAACAAAAAGCTCCTGCCATTTAACAACAACAGTCTCTCATCTTGCTCCATAAAACGGATCGAATCAATACTGTATATTTCAAATATTTACGCAATTCCTCTCTCACTCTCTCTCTCTCTCTCTCTCTCTCTCTCTCTCTCTCTCTCTCTCTCTCTGGCCTTTCCCAGCTGATATGGAACTCCGTTGGACCTTCGCACACTGAACATTTCACAACAGGTATTTAGGTTAGACGAAACAAAGACGTTTGCTATTTTTAGTCCTTAATTGTGATTTTTTTTTCTGACTTTTAAAAATTTAATCTCAATCATTGAAATTTTACATAATGCATTCAGGGCAAATTTCAGAGGGCTTTTTCTTTGTCTTGGCATTTTTTTCAAGCATACTTTTTTGTTTTTAGATAAGATACACTATTTTTGGTTTGTAATTACGATTTTGGGGAGGAGTTTCTTATGTTTACAAATTGAATCTGAATCATGGAAATTTTACATAATGCATTCAGGGCAAATTTCAGGGGCTTTTTCTTTGTCTGAGCGTTTTTTTCGGGCATAATCTTTTTGGTTTTTAGATAATCAGATAAACTATTTTTGGTTTTTAACTACGATTTTGGGAGGAGTTTCTCATTATTACAAATTGAATCAGAATCATGGAAATTTTACATAATGCATTCAGGGCAAATTTCAGGGGCTTTTTCTTTGTCTTAGCGTTTTTTTTTTTTTTTTTTTCGGGCATACTTTTTTGGTTTTTAGAAAAGAAAAACTATTTTTGGTTTGTAATTACAATTTTGGGAGGAGTTTCTCATTATTACAAATTGAATCAGAATCATGGAAATTTTAC
>NC_090766.1:59858907-59861407 GCF_036898095.1 Palaemon carinicauda | reverse complement strand
GCTTATTTTGTAATAATAATAATAATAATAATAATAATAATAATAATAATAATAATAATAATAATAATAATAACAAAACGTGACATCAAACGACAGAAATGGATTTAAACTCTGAAGCCTAAACAGCCAAATCTTTCCCCCAAATACTTTTAATAAAATCAAGCGTTAAAACCACCCGAGAACCAGTTGCTCAACATATTGTCATTTTTGAGTTGTTCACAATTACACCAATATCTCTCTCTCTCTCTCTCTCTCTCTCTCTCTCTCTCTCCTCTCTCTCTCTCTCTCTCTCTCTCTCTCTCTCTCTCTCTCTCTCTATATATATATATATATATATATATATATATATATATATATATACACGCACACACATATCGCCGGTTATATAGCCTGGAGCTGAAGCCATGGAGGCCAATCAGCTCCATAATGCAACTGGAAAAGAGATAGAATGCAAGCAGGATTAGTTATAAAGTTCAAGGGTAAAACATAGGAGCAGCTCAGGGCCAATGAATTGACGTAGCAAAAAGAATCTTTAGTGATGTCTACAGTGTGCAGTGTGAGGTGTACTGATAACACAAACAACAACCCCGACCCCCTCTCATAAAGTATTTGTATTTAAATTTAGTTGACCTTTTTTACAAATTTTGGTAGATATAAAAAATATTCCGATGAAATAATGGTTATTAATTTTGATGAATAACTGATTGTAATTCATGAAAATTATAAACTTAAAAGGACAATTAATTTTTTTCTAATGAATTAATTGGTCTTTAATCGGGTTCTTACCAGTTATATGGATATAGGGATTGTAGCTTAGCTAATAATAATAATAAAATAATAATAATAATAATAATAATAATAATAATGAATAGAGAAAGACATATGAATATACTATAGATATCTTGGCCATGTTGACCAGACAATCATGTTAAGATAAATGTAAACAATAGATTAACAGTTGAAATGATATAAGCACTGGACTAAATCTAATGGCTTTTTACCATTTAGACTCAAACAAATGACATATTTTTCCATACATATGTATGATATTGCAATTAACTACTTTAAAAATATTTTCAAACATTATTCAACTATAAAAAAGACAGGAAAATTATTGGAGATGAATTACAAGACATCATGACAAGTTCATTTGAAATTAATGTTTTGTTTTACGATGATAAACAATTGCAGTAAATACATTAATTTATGAAAAAAAAAATATAAAACTACTCCCATTTAATTTGTTTATGTATCTCTTAAATTTCATTTCAAGAAACAGTTAGAAACATCGTTCATTTTGAATTAAAGATATGCTTAAATAATCCTCGCAAATCAAAATGATCTAAAATTAAGGGAAAATATACGGACGAACACATCACCCAAGCCTCACTAGCAGCAGCAATCACGCAGTACATTAACCATTTATAAATTACGGTTTCAAACGTTTTTTTTTAGGCCAAATGAAGATAAACTTTTATTTCCGTATCCCAAATTACATGGAATCAAGCTGGTTATTTTAACGACAGCGTAATAAGTTAGTTAAGCGTTACGAAGCATATAATCATAATCAGTTCTATTAACGTCTAATTGCAACAAACGTTTTTTCCCTTTTATAAATTAGTAAGTAATTTATAAAAGTCCACTATACGATTATAATTAAATCAATTAAAATCACTAACGTTTGCTCTACGGTGAGAGAGAGAGAGAGAGAGAGAGAGAGAGAGAGAGAGAGAGAGAGAGAGAGAGAGAGAGAGAGAGAGAGAGAGAGAGAGAGATAACGTTCTAGCTTGTTAATCTTTGAATATCTTTCAGCTAAGGAATAAACCTTTTTTCTAAAGAGAGAGAGAGAGAGAGAGAGAGAGAGGAGAGAGAGAGAGGAGAGAGAGAGATGAGAGAGAGAGAGAGAGATAACGTCCTAGGTTGTTAATCTTTGAATATATTTCAACTACTGAATAAACCTTTAATTTATTTATTTATATATTTATTTATGTATCTATGTATGTATGTATGTATGTATTTATTTACAGAGAGAGAGAGAAAGTTGGTTAATCTTTGAATATCTTCAGCTACTGAATAAACCTTATATAATATATAAAAATATATATATATATATATATATATATATATATATATATATATATATATATATATATATATATAGTATATATATATATCTATATATATATAATATATATATATATATAGAGAGAGAGAGAGAGAGAGAGAGAGGAGAGGAGAGAGAGAGAGAGAGAGGAGAGAGAGAGAGAGGAGAGAGATCGTTCTAGCTTGTAGTCTTTGAATATCTTCTTCATCAGTTACTGAATAAAACTTTTTCTTTCTTAAATGTTAGATATGTGTTGAATATCTAACCTCACATGACTCTGAAAATGAGAATAGCGATTGGGGATTTTCACTGAGCTTTCTCTTTAATAAAAATAGGAAGGAAATAAATAAATAAATAAATAAATATGGATAAAATAAAGGCAGCGTTTCCCCACAG
>NC_090766.1:59843892-59853407 GCF_036898095.1 Palaemon carinicauda | reverse complement strand
TGATTACTCCTTCACCAATGGGTCTCTCTCTCTCTCTCTCTCTCTCTCTCTCTCTCTCTCTCTCTCTCTCTCTCTCTCTCTCTCTCTCTCTAAAGCCGGTCTGCATGTCTGATTACTCCCTCACCAGTGGGGCTTTATTTACAGTTGAAATACATATAAGCAGAAGCCAGAGATCCATTAACTAATAAGTCTCCTATTTACAGAGGAGAAAGAAATTCGGAAGACAGAAAATTAGAACAAAAGAAAATGTAAACGCAATAAAATGGTGGAGAATAAAGTCGAAAAGAGTAAAGAAGAGAAACGAAACAAAAAGAGGCACAAGAAAAACGAAACAAAATGAGGCAGAAAAGTTATCAAATCAAAATCAAGAGACTGAAAAAGGGAATTCGAAAGTAAAGGAATAGATATTTTCGTGTGAGGGAATCCGATTGTTAGGGGGGGGGGGGTTTAGGGCAAGGGGTGGGGGGGGTAACGAGAGATAGTAGGTGTCATTAAGGCTGAATATATCCCGACAAAGATCTAGAATTGACGACGTTAACTGCTCGGTATTTCAGAAGGAAATTAGCATCAAGTGATGGATTTTATGGGAGACCCCAATCGCAAATAGATTATTTAGTTGGGGAAAGGTCTCATGAATTTCTCATTTGTCCTATTGTTGCCTTCTCTCTCTCTCTCTCTCTCTCTCTCTCTCTCTCTCTCTCTCTCTCTCTCTCTCTCCTCTCTCTCTCTCTCTCTCTCTCTCTCTCTCTGAATGATTCATTATTTTCTGATTTTCGTTTTAATGGCTGAAGCGGCCTTCAATTAAAACTTTTTTTTATTTCTTGAGGCTTTAGATTATTTTCCTTTACGCTGCCTTGAAAATTTAAAGAAACTTTAGTTTCTTTATTCTTTAAATTATTTGTTGTGCAAATGTTGTCCAGGACAGACACTTAATATGAATAATTTATTTTCAATTATTTCATTTCTTCATACAAAAATTCTTTTTATACAACTATAAAATATGATTTTGTACAGAATTTATTTTTGTCACAAAGCTTCTTTAGTAATGCCTACAGTGCACCATGCGAGGAGTACCGATGGCACCATTCTAGTCCCCTATCAGTGAGAAATTGGTTACCTCTTCGTTATCTAAACTTCTTTTCCTGTGTTCGTCTTGCAGTTTTCTTCACTGGCTGCTTATGATCAGAGTAAAGGAATCATACACTCAACAGTGTAAGGTAAGGGAGTTTGTCAAACTTATTGGGGCTAAGGCCCCATATCTACATTCCCAAAACTACTCATGAACCGACCTTTAGTAAAATGAAAAGATTGACATTTTTTTTTTTTTTTCGTTCATGTTTCTATTCTCCAGTCGAGCCGCTGAGTCTGTTTCTATTCTCCTCATATCGATGACATTTGTTTGGCTCTGAGGACAAAGAGCTAAATATCAAAGTTAAACCCGTCATCGCTTCCGCGTAGCTTTTCCTTCAAAACATTATTCGAGCGCATGATGGATGGCATATTTTGATGTTTATATAAATATTTACTAAATGTCAAAGTGCATTCATGAGAAAAGGTGATTAACGATGTGATTCCAACAATATTCTATCGCCCTTTACTGGATTTTTCTCCTTAAAAAAATATTTTTACGTAATATATATTTAAAAATTACTTTTCAATGTAATTATCATAGACGAGGTTAATACTAAACCTATCGTTTTAGAGAGAGAGAAAAAAAGTAAAGCAATTGTCTTGGCCTTGTATTCGAAGAATCCGTTTGATATCAATACGATTATCTGAAATTTTTTATTAACGTCAAAGATTACAATTGCCAGATACCTAATGTGTAATATTTTGGCATTACACCTTATAAAGGACAAGAATTGCGCTTGGTAAATTATATGTATGAACATACTTGTGTGTATATATATATATATATATATATATATATATATATATATATATATATATATATATATATATATATATATATATATATATGTGTGTGTGTGTGTGTGTGTGTGTGTGTGTGTGCGCGCGCATATATATACACACATTACATACACACATATATTCACACACACACACACACACGCATATATATATATATATATATATATATATATATATATATATATATATATATATATATATACGTATACAGTACATACACATATATAATTTCCCCAAAATTGTTTGCTAATTTCTCATTTTCTTAGTGGAAATTCAAGGTATGGATGAAGGGTCAAACGCTCCATTTTACCCATTACAGCAGGCGTGCCCACTTTCACTCTTCAGGAGGTACATTGGATCTGAAAGAATAGCAAGTACTGAATAACACATGATGTAATTTACAATGAGATTGAATCATGGAATTACACAATATCGAATTTCGTTCGAAAGGAGAAAAATGTTGGGAATCCCTGCATTACAGGGATAACATTTCCAGGAAACACCCTCTTTTTAAGGAAGCAAGGAAAGTAGCGAGATTCGGAGACAATTCAGAAAAATATATGGACACAAAACTGTTCAGACGAACGCTAAAGTAACTATACAACATCCAATATCCCACGCGAAAACACGTCTACGAATACGTTTCCTAAACATTTTCTTCATTAAATATTACGAATAGCTGTTATATACATCTTGTATATAGTACTTAACATCCATATCATGAACTTGATTGGCCTTGAGAAATGCTCTAGACTAAGTATTATGTGAAGGAGAGCAGTTACTATCATTATTATTATTATTACTTGCTAAGCTACAAGCCTAGTTGGAAAAGCATGATGCTATAAGCCAAAGGGCTCCAACAGGGAAAATAACCCCGTAAGTAAAGGAAATAAGGAAATAAATGAACTATAAGAGAATTAATTAACATTCAAAATAAAATATTTTAAGAACAGTACCAGCTTTAAAATCATCCTTTTATATATGGAATATGAAAATTTCCAAAAATAAGAGGAAGAGAAATGACATATAATAGTGTGCTCGAGTGTTACGCTCAAGCGAGAGAACTCTACCCCGAGATAGTGGAAGATAGTTCGCACAAGGTGGAAATGTTAAGTCTATCTTTGTATTATATTTGAAAGCAAAATATTCTCCATGCACAAGACTTTAAGACCATTCTTAAAGTGGAAAATCTCATGAAAACCGACTTTTCGTCTTATTTAAAAAAGAAAAAAAAAATCAACCTCCCTAGCTGTTGTAATTAACTAAAATCCGGACATATCTCTAAACAAGTGCGTTTGTCAATTAAAAGATCCAGATGATCTATTTGTACATGGAAAACATTGAGGTTTATGAAATTGGAACTTTCTCCTTCAAGAGAAATTTTCCTAAAGAAACTGCTATGCTCAGAGGTATCAGATCCAGCCAATGAAAACTAAATTTAGAATAACTCCTTATTACCCTTTTTTTTACCCGTTGATTACAGGGCCAAGAGTCCTTCCCATCTCTTCTTTCCGCATGTGGGGACACTAGCGCTCATTAGCTTATTAGCTTTGAAGGTTTAATTGACTCCTTTTCTTCATATTCTTCTTCAAAGAAGACCCGAAGTCTCGCCTCACAAAATTGAAATGTAAAGGAATGAATTCAGCGCGTGTTCTGTGGAGTAATAAAAAGACAAAATTGAAAATAAAATAAGCAAGGTGTCAATTAAATTCCCTTTGCAATTAACGGTTGACTGATTCGCATCGCTAAAGTGGAGGGATTTTTATCTTGCGATCATAAAGATTTGAATCCTTTTTATGAGAACCGATTGCGTGGGAACTTAACGTCATTATGTAGTCCGGGTATGGAGATAAAAGAAAGAGGATGGCGGTGTATGTCATGATCCAATGAGGTAAGTTTATAGGAGTCTGATGCCCGCAGCAATAAGTCACAATTAGGCTTGCGCTTACACTTACACTGTTTAAGAATATAACCATCCTTAAGTAAATTGCAAACAACAATACATTTAAATATATGGTGGACTGCTTGAAACGTACCTGTTTTTGCATTATGTTGGATGGGAGTTCGAGCCACACACGAGGTCAATAGTTGCAATTAATGTCAGCAACCTCACCATCCTTTTGATCTAGGGAGTTCTTTTTTTTTTTTTTTTTTTTGGGGGGGGGGGCTATTGATCTACGTCCTGAGTCATCAGCAACCAGTACCTGGCCTTCCCTGGTTCTAGCTTGGGTGGAGAGGGGTCTTGAGCATTAATCTCATGTATATACTGTATGGTCGGTCTCCCTCGCCTCTGTTATTCACGAGCAACCTTTAAGCCTGTAAACGTCAGTATATAAAGAGAAAACGCAATACCCCTGCACCGTTATTTTCAAGAGGGCTGCGTGAGGGTGCAAATTTAAACATTCGTGTGGGGAGGGGGGGGGGGAGGGATTATCATCGCCTGCAGAAACCAAATCCTATTGAATTTGGATATAATCCTTTTTCCGATTCCACTACTTCTGATAACTCTCGAGACCGAAGTACCTCGGATTTGAAGATTTTGTTTTGGGTAAACATCATTCCCTGAATTCAAACGATTTTAAATATATCGGTAAATCGCTTTGAAATTTCGAAAATATGCTGTTTTTATTCTATTTTCGGGTTTCTTGAAGAATTGTTATAGAAGTAAAATATTAACGTAATTTCTAATCATAAACAATTGGCGGTAAGGAAGAATTGAAGATCTCTCATTCGAGTACATACAATAAGAAGGAATGTAGGGACTTCAGGGTGCTGGAGCTGGGGAGCCCATTCAGAGGCTACTATAGGAACGGGTGAACGAATAACAACAACAGTATCACGAAAACTACGAATGAAAAACAAAAACAAAAGAAAAACATCACAGAGAAATTATGTTTACAAAGAGTCAGGCTACTGTCCTTTTACCATTAATATGAACGTTACATAAATAAGGATGATAAAAAGTAGGGGTTATGAGTTCAACGTTGAAGTTCATCTTAAAGACAGGAATGGAAAGAAGAAAATAATGGGGAGGGGAGAGGGGAGGAGGAGGGTTATTAGGGACTCCTTCCTCCAAAGGACATGAAAAATGTAAAGTCCAGCCACTTGAGCACTCCGGAAGGATCTTTAAGATGGCTTCTAAGGGCCCCTGAGTGCTGCCTTCATCTTTCTAAAAAGAAACTAACATGCCCGGAAGTCTCCGAACAACACAATGAATACAAAAGGAGGAAAATACCAAATAACCTTCATAGCTCAATGACTTTGGCGTTACGGAAGTAAACCATAATGGCTGTATGAATATACAGTTGGACACAGGGATTTCTGACACACCAATCTCGGAAGAAGTGCACCGTGTTACACCCTTACTGCGCAGCGATTACCCAAACAGTTTGCATAGGGAGAGATGACATCAGTGGAGGGTGGGGTTACACACAGGAACTCAGTAATGTTTGAGGGTACACTCGAGCACACTATTCTATTTAATTTCTCTTCCTCTTGTTTTTTTTAACTTTTTAAAGTTTATATATGAAAGCTTTATTATAATATTGTTACTGGTCTTGAAATATTTTAATTGTTCATTATTTCTCTTGTAGTTTCTATTTTTTTTCTGATTTCCTTTCCTAACCGGGCTATTTTCCCTGTTGGAGTCCTTAGGCTTATGGCATCCTGCTATTCCAACTAGGGTTGAGAGCTTAGCAAGTAATAATAATAATAATAATAATAATAATAATAATAATAATAATGGTGTGACATGGTGCACTTCCTCAGGTGCATTTGAACCCATATCCCCGTTTCATAAGACATTACACATTCTTTTCACAGCATGATGCGAATTACTTTTTGTCACCACAATTTCACGAAAAAAGGATTGTCGTTTAACGTTGTTCAATCATATAATCAAAATTAAAGTTGGCAAAACTACAGTATAGTTAGAGTGGAGATGTAACTGGCACGTGGACTGATAAAAGTTATTGAATAAATCTTAAGTGTAGGACTTTGTACTCTTTACAATAGATTCTAACTGACAGGGTCAGTAAAGGCAGCAGAATTTTACGTTTGTAAATATATATTCATGCTTACATACATACATACACACATACATGCATATAGATATAATATATATATATATATATATATATATATATATATATATATATATATATATATATATATATATACATATGTATGTATATCTTTTATATATATTTATGTGTATATAAATAGCTGCATATACTATATTATATACAATACATATATTTATATATATATATATATGTATATATATATATATATATATATATATATATATATATATATATATATATATATATATATATATATATATATATATATATATATATATCGAAAACGTACTTTTTCGCTAGAATATAGAAAATTAATGATGCACAAATAATCAAAACATAACAAAATTCGTGGTTTAGCATAATATAGCTCGCTTTTTACGTGTGCAAAACACTGCTTTAATTGGTCATATTATCCGTGACCCACATTTTTAAATCCCGCGACCTGCAGCCTAGATCTCCAGTTAACACGCCACTTTTTTTTCTTTTTATCTTTTGAGGTTACATGAAAAACTTCCGTATATTTTAACGAATAACTATGGCATGTGCCCTAACACACGCACTCTCTCTCTCTCTCTCTCTCTCTCTCTCTCTCTCTCTCTCTCGGCATCCATTTATTTGGAAGAAACATCTGGAAATGTCATTTGTGCCACAAGAAGAAGAAGAAGAAGAAGTGGGAGAGAGACGGTCACTTCCAAGATAACCTTTTTGTAATTCTCTCTCCATTGCTTCTTCCCCCGACTTTGTTCCCTCGCTCCGACACAAGAATTTTTCATTAGAAACGTAGCTATTGTGGCTGTGGTTTATGCTAGCGGGCAGCTTTTGTTGTCGCAGTTTTATGCACCAGAGTCATTGGCCATTAGGATCATATCGCTCCCGGGAGTGATTTCGTCTGGGCGGTAGCTACATTCTAACCCCTTTCCCCCCCTCCCCCTCTCCTACTCCATCAAATCATAACGGTAACGCTTCTACGGCAACGTCTTTTATTTTTGTTTACCTTTTTTTTTGTCTCCTTATATTGTTCTTTTCTTTTTTAATTTTTTATTGTTTTGATATATTGTCCCAAGAGACTGTTCTTGTCCCCGATATAGAAAGCTATTCTCTCTCACAGTACTCCAGTAATGATGAATGTTACCTCTCCTTATTTCTATTGTGATTTCTTTATCAACTCTGTAGCCATATTATTGTGAGAAAAGATTTATGATTCTTCATAAAAACATTCTTTGGAGTTTATTATTGAGAAAAGATTTAAGATTCTCAAGCAATTTCAAAGGAGTTTTTCATAAAGCCAATCTACTAGCACAGTCCACAAACAAGAAACAACACTGTTCGTGTTTGTGTGTGGTTCGAATCTCCTACGGACATGTCTGTAAACACTGATCAGAAATAAAAAATATTTGTTGATATCTGAGGATGGAAATACAATGTCTAACATAGTGGTCATGAAAAAAACACGTTAAATGCACGGTAATTTTCTAATCACAATTGATTTGTATATAAATATACATAAACATTTTTACAGACACACACACACAGACATATATATATATATATATATATATATATATATATATATATATATATATATATATATATATATATATATATAAATTTATGTGTATATATATATATATATATATATATATATATATATATATATATATATATATATATATATATATATATATATATATATATAACTACACACACACAACAAATACAGGCGTTTCTAGTCCACAGCAGGAAAAAAGTGATGTTATGACCTATTAGTAACGTCTCTGCCTGGCAATTGCCAGACTAGGGTTAGATTTACCGCTCAAACTCGTTAGTTTCTTTAGTGTCTGAAACCTCACCTTCCATGTGAGCTAAGGATGGGGTGTTTGGAAGAACCTATAGGCCTACCTGCTGAGTCATCTGTAGCCATTACCTGGCCCTCCCTGCTCCTAGGTAGGGTGAAGAGGGGATTTGGGCGCGAATCATATGTATATAAGGTCAGAGCTTAGGGCATTGTCTTGCTTGGTAGGGCAATGTCATTGTTCTCTGACTCTGTCATTCATGAGCCGCCTTTAAATCTTTAAATATGCCCTTATTAAGTACCTATTACCTAAAAGATGCTGAGGAGAGCATGTATCAATTACCCCCCAAAATCAAAAGGGGAGTTTCCCCTACTACTCCCAAAGAGCTGGGGAGAGCTATATCTACTACCTCCCGAAGAGCTGGGATGAGCTGTATCTATTACCTTGAAAAAGCTTAAGGCCGGGAGCACACTAGCGACTCTGTGGCGCCACAAAGCCACAGCATCGTTTGGCGGGGATGTGGTCTCCCATAGGTTTACATTGTTTTCAAGTTTTGCCGTGTAAACTAGCGACTGTGGCAAGCGACTGAGGCTTTCTGTCGCGTGGCGTGGCTTTGAAAACAATGGAAACCTATGGGAGACCACATCCCCGCCACACGATGCTGTGGCTTTGTGGTGCCACAGAGTCGCTAGTGTGCTCCCGGCCTAAGAGACATGTATCGGCTCATTACCCAAGAACAGCCGATTTGAAATGTATCTACTACCTCCCAAATCCTGATCAGACCTAAATGTACTCCCTCCCTGAAATTAGGACAGCTGCTTTAACTATCTTCCAGAGAGCCGAGGAAATCTGTATCTACTAAATCCTCAATAAGTAAAGGGATTTGAATCTATTACCTCCGAACATACTGGCGGTAGTTCTATGAATTACCTAAAAAAAATATGGATAGAGCTGTATCTACTATTTCCCAAATACCTGACGAGAGGTGTTACTATTTCCCCAAACAGCAGACGAGTTTTATCTACAATTTCCCAAATAGCTGTATCCATACATTAGCAGAAATGGAAAAAAAAAATACAACTGAATCTATCGCTGAATAATTCTCAACTCCAAATAGAACGATCTTTGAAAAATCCTGCATGAAATTCGCGTACCGGTCACCTTATCTTCTCCTGTTTCTTTATTTTTGTTCCTTTTTTTTATCTTTAACTCTGCCTTATTGGCCTCGTTATTTGATGCAAGTGAGGGGTCACATTCCCTTTCATGTTTCCGTTCCATCTCTTCCAACCGTCTGTAATGGATGTTGTCCGAAAGTGGATTTGCAAGTCAGATAGTCGACGCCGCTTTGATGTTCTCGACGCTTTGCTTCGTTCCAGGCGATTCCGATCAGAAAAAAAAAAGGTGAGAGAAAAATCAAACACATTTTCCGGCAGAGAAAAATGACTGGTTTGTTGCAGGAGATAAAAGCAAACTTTCTTCAACATAATTTAAGGTCGCGAGCACAAAAGGGTGAAGTTTATTGTCTATTTCGTAAAGAAATTAACAATTATTTTGGGTAATGTTACCTTTTTCAGAACAGAAAGTATTAATTGGATTATAAATTTCAGCTATATAGCCCAGCGCTGGGACCGGTGAGGCCATTACACACCAAGTGCACCTGGGGTAAAACCTTTCAGTTACACTATCAAGTAAACGTTAATAGGAG
>NC_090766.1:59836392-59838892 GCF_036898095.1 Palaemon carinicauda | reverse complement strand
TACCTTGAGCTTTCAAGTTATTTTCTCTTTGCATAAACTGACTAAATCTATAGAGGAATCATTGACTAAACATATATAAATACATATATATATATATATATATATATATATATATATATATATATATATATATATATATATATATATATATGTATATATATACATATATATATATATATTGTATATACACACAATATATATATATATATATATATATATATATATATATATATATATATATATATATATATATATATATATATATATATATATATATATGCTCTGCAGATGATGCATCCCATCCCTGCCATCAACCGGTCCCCTTTATGAAATGAGGCGTATCTACGCATGTATCCCCTGACGCGCGGTTTCGCCTCGCAATAATCGACCGGCGGGAGGGCGAGGTTGCTGCATGGAAGCAGTCACTCCTATTATCATTATCGTCGTCTTTCCTCTTCCTCTTTCTTCTTCTTCTTCTTCCTCCTCCTCTTCCTACTCCTCTTCTTCTATGGCTATTCATATCCCCCCCTTCTATTTATTGTTTTCATTCGCCCTTTTCTTCTCATTATCGCCAAAGTTTTCTTTGTTTCGTCAGTATTTTTTATTCCAGTTTTCAATACCTCATGGATCGTTCTTCCATCGGTAGAGATATAAACAGATATATATATATATATATATATATATATATATATATATATATATATATATATATATATATATATATATATATATATATAAATTATATATATATATATGTATGTATGTATGTATGTATGTACGTTTGTATATATATGCATATATATATATATATATATATATATATATATATATATATATATATATATATATATGTATGTATATATGCACACATGCATACATACATATATATATATATATATATATATATATATATATATATATATATATATATATATATATATATATATATATATATATACTGTATACGCACGCCTCTTATTGATCCGCCTACGCTTCAGTCTTATATTCAAGTGACTCACACTGTCACTCCTCCCTCTCTCGCTCTCCCTCTCTCTCCCTTCACCCTCCAACACCCCAAATAGGTAACAAAAAAAAAAAAACCATCTCACTTCCCCCTTTTCTCTCTCTAGGTAACAATCCCCCTCTCTCTCCCCGCCAAGGTAACCAAGCCCTTTATTCTTCTCTCCCAAAATCCCTTATACATACACATCTCCATACTCTCATACGCAGAGTTCTAATCCTAATATCTTCTTATACTACCTTATACATAAATTCACATTACTCCATACTATCCATGATACGTATCCCCACTACAGAATAAACTACGCCTCTCCCCCCCCCCCCCTTTATTCTACACCTGGATCAGACGCCCAACTTTGCTCGCCTTGCCCCCTGCCAACCAGCTCCTTGCTTCCAACCCCCTTTAGCCAATTCTTATCCGCACGGAGTCAGCGTCAATGTCATTAATGCTGTTCCTCTATAGGGTAACTATTGGTTTTCCCGTTGTCTATTATATGGTTTTCTTCATAAATGCTTAGATAATCGTTTATTCGACTTCTTTTATTGTTGTTACTGTTCTTAAAATAATATATATTGATTGTTCACTACTTCTCTTGTAGTGTATTTATTTCCTTGTTTCCTTTCCTCACTTGGCTAATTTTTCCTTGTCGGAAGCCCTTGGACTTATAGCATCCAGCTTTCCATCTTGGGCTGTAGCTTATTTTGTAATAATAATAATAATAATAATAATAATAATAATAATAATAATAATAATAATAATAATAATAATCAATAGAGAAAGACATATTAAGTATCTATAGATATCTTAGCCACGTTGACCAGACAATCATGTTAAGATAAATGTAAACAATAGATTAAGAGTTGGATAATATAAGCCTTGGGCTAAATTTAATGGCTTTTTTACCATTTAGACTCAAAATATTTGCATCAAATGACATACATTTCCATACATGTGTATGATATTGCATTAACTACTTTAAAAATATTTTAAAACATTAGTCGACTATAAATAAGACAGGGAAATTATTGGAGATGAATTACAAGACATCATGACAAGTTCATTTGAAATTAATGTTTTGTTTTATGATGACCAACAATTGCGGTATATACATTAATTTATAGAAAAAAATATAAAACTAATTCTATGTAATTTGTTTATGTATCACTTAAATTTCCATTTCAATAAAGAGTTAGAAACATTGTTCATTTTGAATCAAAGATGTACTAAAAAAAATCTTCATAATTAAAATGATCTAAAATTAAGGGAAAATAATATGAACGAACACATCACTCTCCCTCACTAGCAGCAGCAATCACGCAGTATCATTAACCACTTATAAATTACGGTTTTAACGTTTTTTTGGAGCCAAATGAAGATAAACTTTTATTTCCGATCCCAAATTACATGAATCAAGCTGGTTATTTTAACGACAACGTAATAAGTTAGTTAAGCGTTAGCGAAGCATACAATCATAATCAG
>NC_090766.1:59816392-59826392 GCF_036898095.1 Palaemon carinicauda | reverse complement strand
ATACTACAGTTAGAGTTATTGGGTCCTTTGACTGGCTAGACAATACTACATTAGATCCCTCTCTCTCTGGTTACGGTTTATTTTGTCATTGCCTTAATCTTATCTCATTCTCATCTGTCCTCATACACCTGACAACACTGAGATTACCAAACATTTCTTTGCTCAAGGGGTTAATTACTGCAATGTAATTGTTCAGTGGCTACTTTCCTCTTGGTTAGTGTAGAAGTGACTCTTTAGCTATGATTATCAGCTCTTCTAAGAGAAGGACACTCCAAAATCAAACCATTGTTCTCTTGTCTTTGGTATTGCCCTAGCCTCTTTACCACAGCCTTCCACTGTCTTGGATTAGAGCTCTCTTGCTTGGAGATACACTTGGGCATGCTGTCCTATCTTATTTCTCTTCCTCTTGTTTTTATTTAGGTTTTTAATGTTTATAATGTTTATATGTAAAGGATCTAATTTGATGTCGTTACTGTTCTCTTAATATTTTATTTTGATTATTTATTCTTATCTTCTAGTTTATTTATTTCCTTTCCTCACTGGGCTATTTTTCCCTGTTGGAGCCCTTGGGCTTATAGCATCTTGCTTTCCAGCTAGGGGTTTTAACCTGGCATGTACTAATAATAATAATAATAATAATAATAATAATAATAATAATAATAATAATACAACTTTCATGCAATGGCAGTTTTCCAAATAATACATTTAACTTTATACGCATCCACAAGGCCTTACTTGAAGATTAGTAACGCAATATTGTAGAAATAATACAACAATCCTCTATATTAAAACATTACTGTAATTGAAAAATTGAAAAAAAAAAAAAAAAAAAACAGGAATACGCCACTTCACATGTTGGAATGAATCATCATTAAACAGTATTACAGTTGGTTATATCAAAGTGATCTAATTATGAATTTTCAATAATATTTTATAGCTTTATTCTAAATGCTGTTCTAAAAATACAAACACGAGAGAGAGAGAGAGAGAGAGAGAGAGAGAGAGAGAGAGAGAGAGAGAGAGAGAGAGAGAGAGAGAGAGAGAGAGAGAGAGAGAGAAATAAAATGCGATGACAGCGAAACCTTATTTATCAATATATTAAAAAATAGTTTTGTTACGGAAAATAGGAATAAATATATTCCTGTGAATTTACAAGACTTTCAGATTTGATAATAAAAATATTATTCATGTTCTACATGGTACAATACTATTTAATACCATCCCGAGAAACGCAATTAATTAATTTTATAGTTCCCCTGTCAACGGAAATAACAGTCAGACGTAGGAAAAGAGATCTAAATAAACCCCAGGAAAATTCATGTCACAGCTTCCGCGCTAAAATATATAGCAACCGCTATTTTCAGTTGCCAGAAGTTACATGCAAACACACAGTATCTGAATTTGTATCTCACGCACGAGTTAAAGTCTACGGGATATTCACTCCCGGTTAAACGTGAGATAAAGTCTGCGGACTGTTCACTGTTGTTTTCGCTCCCATTTGCCAAAAGGACAACAAAAGCTAAACTTCTGTGACATTTTCGGCCTTACCTCTCATTCGCACAATGCCGATAGAATAGCCCGTTTATCCAGGAATGGTCCTTTCATTTGGGTTAACGGGCTTATCACATTCTAACGTTCTTTTAGGAAAATACATCAGTGGATGTGATACGCCATTTAAAAAGAAGAGGTATATAGCATAATCACGTTCAAACATATTACTCTCACACAGATACAGCCATAAATAAATTATATATATATATATATATATATATATATATATATATATATATATATATATATATATATATATATATATATATATATATATATATATATATATATATATATATTATTAAAAACTAATAGGACGGTGTTTTGGAAATCTTAATTCAATTATCAACTTTCGAAGTTATATACCTCTTAACCAGGCCGTAATAAATGACAAAAATATATATGATTACCATAAGTAAAAAAAAAAGTCCTCTAGAAACTAAAAATTAAAGAAAATAAAGCCAAACAATATCTAAAATACGATAACTACATTTAAATTTTTAGATTCTAGAAAACAGATGTTGCTAATTCTAATTAAACTAACAGTTTACCAATGAAGTATATAAACTTTAAAGCTCTTGAAAAATATATTCTCCATAGCCATAATAATATCATTAATTACACTAATATACAGTATATATATATATATATATATATATATATATATATATATATATATATATATATATATATATATATATACATACATATATATATATATATATATATATATATATATATATATATATATATATATATATATATATATATATATATATATATATATACCCGCAGCAGTAACTCAGTTTAAGAGTTTAATTCGTCCTGGGACGACCTCTTAACCTTAGATGCTCGCATTCTAAAACAATTTTCCAAGAAACAGAAATAAAGAAAATTCACCCGTAAATTTCCACAAGTTAGTAAATAACTTATAAACTAATTCTTAAAGGTTTTGTATTGGTATTAATTGAACAATTTATAACATTTATAAATTTCTAACTCTGGTGGCATGGTTGGAAGCGACCTGGCCTTTCATTTGAAGGGGCTAGGGTTCGATCCCAAGTATGAAGTAGAAATTTATTTCTATTTGAACACCATATTGTGTTGATTCTCATCCATTTTGACTCATTAGGGATAATTCCAACTAAAAAACTATCAATTGTGTCACCTAGTGGGCCGGGAAGTCAGGGGAAAACTCGCTGGTAAGAGATGTTTCGCCAGATAAACCCTGAACTGCAGGTAGCAGTTACGTTCAGACTTCTTTTGAGCCTCTGGTGGAATGGTTGGAAGCGACCTGGCCTTTCATTTGAAGGGGCTAGGGTTCGATCCCATGTATGAGGTAGAAATTTCTATACATATATATGTATGTATGTGTGTGTGTATATATATATATATATATATATATATATATATATATATATATATATATATATATATATGTGTGTGTGTGTGTGTGTGTGTGTGTGTGTTTGTGTATGTATATATCACAGCTATATATCAATGTTAATTTTCTTTTAAAATTTATTTTAATTTTTTTGTAGTAGAAACGTTGATTTGCCATATTAGCAATAAGATAATTAAGGCCAAATACTGCACTGTACCATCGAAACAAAGAAAATCCGCTTTAGTGTTGAGAATATTCATCTGTGTCAATAAAGATAAAAAAGGATAATGCTAAAAGAGCATGGATCATGACAATGTAGTATGAGGATGAGATGAAAAGGGGCAGCCAGAGAGTACGACCAATTCTTTATTATGAACTTAAAACAGGGAAGGCAAAGGTTGAAATTTTTATGAAATCAAGATTCAGAATAGAATGCTTATATGAATGTAATTACACTGCCCTGCCTATAAAACATACATAGACATAGATGCTATACTCTCTGTATTACAAAAGTAATCTCAGGCATTAGCAAACACGGGTAAAAGCCATTACGTGTTGCTGCCTACGCCAAGCCTCGGCAACTATTTTAAAGGATTGTAAACTCCATTCAAACATTAAAATTGGGAAGGATAATTTCATGCTTCAGGAACAGAGGTGATCTAAAAATTGGTTTTCGATAAACTTCCAACAGAATACACAGACTCTAGTATAAACAATCTTTCCAAAATTAGAAATAAATTATATTTCTTCACCTTATGTCATCATGATGTTATGACTTCCGATTAAAATATCATAAATGCTTAAATAGAAAGTGTTCAAACGACCAAAAAGTTTTTACTTGAATGAATTACATTTTTATAAAATTGCAATGTATTTTAGGTAATTAAAACTTTCTGTATAAAACGACTAAGTTTTTATTTGAATGAGTAATTATTATATAATTCCAATGAATTTTATGGTGCCAAAGCTCTTGCCGTATCAATGGACCATGAAATTTTAACTTGAATGGGTTACATTTCTGTAAATTGCAATGCATTAAAGGTAACAAAAATCGCTTGTCGGATCAAAACACTAAGAAAGTTTTTACTTGAATGGATTGAAAAAAAAATCAATGAGTTTTACTGAGTCAAAATTTCTTACCAGATCTTCCCCTCATAAAAATTTAATATTAATGGCTTACATTTACTGTGAAATATCTACGCAATTTACGATGTTATAAACTCTCATTTTAACTAACGACAAAGTTTTTACTTGAATGAGTTATATTTTTATTAGAATTACAATGCCTTTTTGAAAGTGCTAAAATCTCTTGCGTAATGCTCAGAAGAAATTATAGCAATGAAAAAAAAAAATATAAACTTATGACAGACTTAAAAGTGTACTTGGATCACAAGAAACCTGTTCGATGGCACTTTTCATGAAAAGCAAATTTATCATCTTTAAAATAGTGAAGCCACAGAAACAATGATTATTGCTCCTTTGAGGTTCATGCACAGCAAGAGGGGTAAATCTTTTTATGCACGTCTTAGGCGATAACACTTTTAAAAATATATTTAAAGATAAGAAATACACATTCCGGAAATCAACTAGTGAAGGATTGATCAAACCCGATGACTCTGAGAATTGCACATCCTATAAAGCGTGAGAGAGAGAGAGAGAGAGAGAGAGAGAGAGAGAGAGAGAGAGAGAGAGAGAGAGAGAGAGAGAGAGAGAGTATATATATATATATATATATATATATATATATATATATATATATATATATATATATATATATATATACTATACATATAAATATAAATATAAATATAAATATAAATATATATATATATATATATATATATATATATATATATATATATATATATATATATATATATATATATATATATACTCACGCAAAAAACTGGGAAAGAGAAAGTAAACACTGAATCTCGACTATTCTCGTCTTACTTCGACAGCTCAAAAATAGTCAGAATTCACTTTATATTTTCATATTATTCCGTGATGTTTTTACATCTGAGCATCATGTTCCTCTGCGAGTTTTACGCACACGCACGCAAGCACATACACATACATTATATATATATATATATATATATATATATATATATATATATATATATATATATATGTATGTATATATATACATATATATATGTATATATACATATATATATATATATATATATATATATATATATATATATATATATGAATATTTATATATATATATTTATATATATATATATATATATATATATATATATATATATATATATATATATATATATATATATATAAAGATAAAAAGAATTCGAAGTACTGGAAAGTGATATAAAGAATAACTGAGCGCGTTCCCTTATCACGTGGTACAGCCGATCACACAGCTTACAACGAACAAGTAAGTCTACCGCTCTATTTGAGCCGAGCAAATTCAACACATCCGGTATTTGCGTTTCCAGCCCGCATAGAGATAAGGTTATAAATAGAAATTGTATTTTTTTTTTTTTTTTTTTTTGCCTCGTCCCGCCTGGCCCTCCACAGCTCTTCCGCAGAATCCGGTTTAAACATCTCTATGAATTGTTTGTACAAGTTGATGCTCACAGGATTCGAGCTGTTTGTTTTCCAGCGGAAAACACAAGGGCCATTTCCCGTAAATGGATCTTCCCAGTTGTCTATCGCAAACACGTGATGAAGTGTTTGTCGTAAATCGTAAATATTAAATCGCACTATCATCATATATATCATTATGAATATGTCGCAAATGCATCACTTTAGTTATATTCGAGTATTTATGTTCTAAGCATTTTATATTAAAAAATTAATTGTTTTATAATAATAATAATTAAATGCGCTAAACATTTAACTTCCAAATTAATTATATTCCAGTATCTATAGTTTAAGTATTTTATATATAAAAATACATTTCATTATAATAATAGTAAAAATAGACTATTCATTTAATTGACATATTTTATGAAGTACATTTTGAGTACTAATACTCCAATATATACCTACTGAATAAACTAAATTGAGAGAGAGAGAGAGAGAGAGAGAGAGAGAGAGAGAGAGAGAGAGAGAGAGAGAGAGAGAGAACTAGTCCATAATGGAAACCGTAATAAATGGTTTTTATTGTATTATTATTATTATTATCATTATTATTATTATTATTTGCTACGCTACAACCCTGGTTGGAAAAGCAGGATGCTATAAGCCTAAGGGGTTTATAACATTAAATATCAAAACCAATTTAAATATCTTCTAAGTATACTTATACTGAGGTTAAATGCAAATAAAAAAAAAACAGATGGAAGATAAGTTTAAAACATTGGCTTGAAACTAATTTTTTGTAATACCGAGTACCATAAAAGATCAAAATAGAGTAAACTATCCTTAATGCCTACTTTTACTAAATGCAATTCTAAAAAGAAACATGAAGACAAGATATGACCATTACACTTTTCGAAGCACTTTCTTATTAATAATGTAAATTGACCTATGTATTACATTAACTTTACGTCACTTTAAAACAATAATGCATACCCTAATAAATCACGTCATTTTAAAACTATAATATATTTAATGTATCCCGTCCCGTCATTTAAAAATAATAATGCATACCATAATGTATTATTTCAATTTAAAAAAAAAACTATAGATACCATAATGTATCACGTCATTTAAAACAATAATGCAGACCATATTATAAGACGCCATTCTAAAACAACAATGCATCCCATAATGTATCACCTGATTCTAAAACAATAATGCATACCATAATGTATTACGTCAATTTAAAACAATAATAGATAACAAAATGTATCCACGTCATTTCAATACAATTATACATACCCTAATGTATCACCTCATTTCCAAACAATAATGCATACCATAATGTATCACCTCATTCTAAAACAATAATGCATCCCATATTGTATCACCTCATTCTAAAACAATAATGTATCAACTCATTCTAAAACAATAATGCATACCATAATGTATCACCTCATTCTAAAACAATAATGCATCCCATAATGTATCACCTCATTCTAAAACAATAATGTATCAACTCATTCTAAAACAATAATGCATACCACAATGTATCACCTCATTCTAAAACAATAATGTATCAATCCATTCTAAAACAATAATGCATCCCAAAATGTATCACCTCATTCTAAAACAATAATGTAGCAACCCATTCTTAAACAATAATGCATCCCGTAATGTATCACCTCATTCTAAGACAATAATGTATCAAGTCATTCTCAAACAATAATGCATCCCATAATGTATCACCTCATTCTAAGACAATAATGTATCAACTCATTCTCAAACAATAATGCATACCACAATGTATCACCTCATTCTAAGACAATAATATATCAACTCATTCTCAAACAATAATGCATCCCATAATGTATCACCTCATTCTAAGACAATAATGTATCAACTCATTCTCAAACAATAATGCATACCACAATGTATCACCTCATTCTAAGACAATAATATATCAACTCATTCTAAAACAATAATGCATCCCATAATGTATCACCTCATTCTAAGACAATTATGTATCAACTCATTCTCAAACAATAATGCATCCCATAACGTATCACCTCATTCTAAAACAGTAATGTATCAACTCATTCTAAAACAATAATGCATCCCATAATGTATCACCTCATTCTAAGACAATTATGTATCAACTCATTCTAAAACAATAATGCATCCATAACGTATCACCTCATTCTAAAACAATAATGTATCAACTCATTCTAAAACAATAATGCATCCCATAATGTATCACCTTATTCTAAAACAATAATGTATCAACTCATTCTAAAACAATAATGCATCCCATAATGTATCACCTCATTCTAAAACAATAATGTATCAACTCATTCTAAAACAATAATGCATCCCATAACGTATCACCTCATTCTAAAACAATAATGTATCAACTCATTCTAAAACAATAATGCATCCCATAACGTATCACCTCATTCTTAAACAATAATGTATCAACTCATTCTAAAACAATAATGCATCCCATAACGTATCACCTCATTCTAAAACAGTAATGTATCAACTCATTCTCAAACAATAATGCATCCCTTAATGTATCACGTATTAAACGTCTTAAAATATAGCATAAGAGGCGAGCGTGCATTTCCCTGCAGAAGCAGACGCGGCAAATCTCTAATCGCATCATCTTCAACAACAAGGTGTCCCTTCCAACCAGGATATCAGAAACCAGGTTACCGCAAGATAAATTCTATTCCAGCGCTGCTTCCTGGAAAAATACCTGGAATACATTAGCGTTGCTTTTAGTGTCTCTGCTAAGCAGTCTCATGGAATCCTATATTTTTTTTTTCTCCCCAAAGTCTTTCTACGAAATGGAAATGGTGTCGCTTCCTTTTTCAGTGTAAAGCTGAGAGACATTTTCAGAATAGATCTATGTTACTCCAGGCCATTTGTGGCTGTTGATAAAATGCATGGCATAATCTAAAGTGCTCATGCAACACACAGTATAATAATTATTTTGGGATATACAATACATATATATATATATATATATATATATATATATATATATATATATATATATATATATATGTACATACATTTATATATATATATATATATATATATATATATATATATATATATATATATATATATATATATACACACACACACATTCATATCAATAATAGGATTCCTACCTGTAGAGCTAGTAAATCCAGCAGTCTTTGAATGAGATTGTAAACCTATAATTTTATCCACTCTGGTTACAACTTACTACAGTCGACTTTCCACCAGGATAAAACTTTAGCAGCTTGGGTCAACTAATACACATCATATTTCTATAATTATTACTGATCTTAATATATTCTATCGGTTTTTTTTACCGTATTACAAAAGATTATCGGTATTTCGCTGCTTCCTTCCCACACTTTGCTGCCTTTCCTTGTTGGAGCTCCTGAGCTTGGAACATTCTGCCTTTCCATTTAGGGTTGTAACTTGGATGGCAATAATAATAATAATAATAATAATAATAATAATAATAATAATAATAATAATAATAATAATAATAATAATAATAATAATATCAACTTTGGAATTTCATAATGTAAGGTCGTTGTATTTCTGTTAGAAACCCAGGCGACCCAACTCGGATTCAATACATCCACTACTAGACATCCCCTTCTGAGTGAAGGGTAGGTCGATGGGAGTTCTGCATGAGTAGTAAGGTCCTATTGCTCCCAACTTCAGGGACATCATTCGATCCAAGGCTTTTGCCCAGAAGTATTTCCAGCATTAATTTGTACCAGACTTTTAGGGGTCAAGAAAAACGAAGGTCCACTGATAAAAAGAGCTTTGACTGAGTGCAGCCCAAAATTTTTGACATGCATCGCGATTGGCTGCCACTCAAATGGTCTTTTCTCCCTATGCTTCGCTTCTCTCACAAATTAACATTATCTCATTGCTCCTCCGTTCTGGCAAGCGATATTCTGTGCATGCCAGCCATGTGGAACGCTAGTGAAGTATAATAATCACCTTTTCATTAATCTGTTTTACCATTATTACGGTTATGTTCACGTGAATCAGCTGAGTGAAAGTAGCATCCAATTGCGATGCTTGTGGGCGGAGCATGTTGAAGATTTTGGGCTGTACCCAGACACTTCCAACAGGAACTCCACCCCTAACAACTGAGATGACGGAAGGCTGAGCTCTTTAAGCGACAAAACACACTTAAGTGGGTATATATACATATATATATATACATATATATATATATATATATATATATATATATATATATATATATAGGTAGTAGGTTGGCAAAGGCACCAGCCACCCGTTGAGATACTACTGCTATAGAATTACTGGGTCCTTTGACTGGTCAGACAGTACCACATTGGATACCTCTGTCTGGTTACGGCTCATTTCATCTTTGCTGAAACATACACAGAATAGTCAGGCCCATTTTTTACACATTCTCCTCTTTCCCCCATACACTTGACAACACTGAAATTACCAAACAATTATTCTTCT
>NC_090766.1:59801392-59808892 GCF_036898095.1 Palaemon carinicauda | reverse complement strand
GAATATTTTGCATATACATATATGTTTTTAAGAGGTGATACCTTAACGTGGTGAAAGGGTTTGGGTATCGCCATGTTCAGCAAAGCTGTACTAGTCAGGGCCACCCATTCCAGGTTGGTTTGTTGTAAGCGATCAGACTAAGGTCTCCCACCATCACCAATCCGTAGTGGCTAGCGTAGTGAAGAAAATGGTCAAACTCCAGACATGAGTCAATAAGGACATGTCTGAGGCCTTGTCCTGCAGTGAAATAAAAACTGCTGCATTTGTTGTTGTTTTCAAGATGGAGATCGGTTTCTTTGCAATTTCAATATATTAATTTGATTGGGTTTATAAATTTAGGCACTAAGGGAGGGGAGGAGATTTGACCGGGGAGACCATTCATCAACGAGGTGCCACAGGAGGAAGAGAACTGGTGAACTGTGAATTAAAAGTTAGGAGGTTGGGCAGCTACATGGAATAGAGATAAAATGAACGAAAGTAAATCAGAAAGCTAAAAAGTGCATGCTTTGGTCTACTGTTGTTTTTAGGGAAAATCATTGATAATGCTGAACATACTCCAGGAAACAAAAAATTATAACTTTCTTACCAGAAATAGATAAAACTTAAAGCAAGTTTTCCCATAAAACCAAAAGTGATTTCTACAAATTTCTTTCGCTCATAGTTCACGTGATTAAAATAAGTTTTGCTTTTTATAAAAAATATAGTCTGACAATCTAATAGCCTCATCAATTCTCCTTCAAGAGATTTCGAAAACTTTCCATTATCAAATTACAGAGTCAAGAAAATTAAATTTCCAAAATGGCCACAAGAAACTCTGTCGAAGTTTTAATGTCATCTGGATGGGAAAAGGAAATTCCTGCCATATACTGCAACTCCTTTAAACAACTTAGCGTATCTTTCAACTCGATAAAGCCACCGGTCCCTATTACAAAATCAATTTCTGTTTGACTCGCAATTTTTGGTCTATTTACTTATTCTAACTTCCTTTGATTTGCAACACTTGGATGGATGAATCTGGTTCATATGCTTGATTTAGCGCTAGGAGAAGCCAATCACCACCGTGGTGCTACGGGGGTGGGGGTGGGGGTGGGGGGGGGACCTTAGGTTAAAAGTTAATGGTGTCGGGTTTCAGTTCGTTTCATCAAAATAGATGCTCACTAGAACGTCAGCCGGGCAAGCATAACCCCATTTTGGTGCCCAACCATAACAATGGCCACCCAAGTAAATAACTTAAACTCACGGTCCGGGCTGGGATCAATCTACCACCACTGCGAGGCAAACACGTTACCACTGTACTAGCCAGGAGGTGGAAAATAAATCAGAACAGGAGGTACAGTATAAAGATAACAAAGTAGGCGACAAGGAATGCTGCATATAGCTTCAAGTAATGCCTACATGTACACTACAAGAGCAGCACTTGGATACAACTTGTAAGAAAAGTGAGCTGCAGTAATCGCATTACAGGACAAAAATAATCTCCCTGGCAAATTTTCAATTACACTTCAAGTTTCAGAGGCAGACTCTCATTTATAGACATTTCAATGCAGTTGCACCACGTTACAATTTCTTCTAATTGGTCTTCAATAGCCATTTGTAATATCTTATTATTCATACTTATTCCTAAAAACTGTAGTGACTTCTAATTGGTACTCAAATGTTATTTGCAATATCTCACAATTACCACTTGAAGGTAATTCCTAAAAATGGCATTACCTTCTAATTGGAACTCGAAAGACCAAAGATAGAGTTTGCAGAACCTAACTGATCCTTGACAGGCTTTACTGCATATAATGAAGTCCTGCGTACTTTGATGATGGCAAAGTTGTTACTGCCAGAAGTTGATTTCACGATCATGTATGTATGATATTCTTGTATTTCATAAGCTTACAACTCCTGAATTTTAAATTTAGTTGTATACTCATTGTATATATATATATCTATATATATATATATATATATATATATATATATATATATATATATATATATATATATATATATATATATATATATATATATATATATATATATATATACACATATAATTATCAGCAACAGCAGCCATAACTACCCCACAGCAGGACGTCCTCAGATATGGCCTTCCACTCCCGTCTGTTAATGGTCTATGTTAGTCTATACCAGCAAATTTTCCTAGTTTTGTCAATCCATTGTCTTCCGTGTGTTTGATTATATATATATATATATATATATATATATATATATATATATATATATATATATATATACATATACATATATATATATATATACATATATATATATATATATATATATATATATATATATATATGTATGTATATATATATATATATATATATATATATGTATGTATATATATATATATATATATATATATATATATATATATATATATATATATATATATATATATATATATACTATAAAATGCAACGTGCATCGGTAATTTTTCGAGATTGTTTGAACAACAGGTTTTGAGGTATCCGGTCTCGTTAAGACGGACTATCGTTTAACCCAGGTCATTCACCCCTACCACGGTTCGAGTCAATAAGTAATTACCACAGAACAGTAAATAGCATTTTTAATGTTCCCTGATATTGCAAACATTATCACTAGGTTGTATTACCATTAATATTTATCATCATCATCATCTCCTCCCACGCCGATTGACGTCTCTATCTTGAGCTTTTAAATCAATACTTCTCCATTCACCACCTCCTACTTCACGCTTCATAGTCCTAAGGCATGTATGCCTGGGTCTTCCAGGTCTTCTAGTGCCATGTGAAGCCCAGTTAAACGTTTCCTTAACTAATCTCTCTTGGGAAGTGCGAAGAGCATGCCCAAATCATCTCCATCTACCACTCACCATGATCTCATCCATGTTTATATGTATGTATGCATGCGTGTGTATATATATATATATATATATATATATATATATATATATATATATATATATATATATATATATATATATATATATATATACATATTAACAAAAATAATATTATTCCTATATATAACTACAAATATATATATATATATATATATATATATATATATATATATATATATATATATATATATATATATATATATATATATATATAATATATATATACACGAAATGTGTGTTGCGAGAGAATCGATAAATACTTTGAAAATAAGTACCGAGGGAAATATTTTAATAAACTATCACCTTCGGTTACATTTTGAAAAGAATGCTGAAGAGAATTTCTGAGCAATATAATTCATGACTTCATTTCTTGAAATCAAAATATAAATGTCGCTTTCAACATATCCTTCTCCAGGCTATTAGTTTGTGTTTGCAATGTCTTTAAAAATTCTGAAGAAATATCACAGTAGCTGACAGTAAAATATCACGATGCTAAAATAGAATGTATATAAGGTATTTACTACATTTCAAGAAATGGTATAAGCTGCATATATGCAAATTTATCTTGAGATATGTTAACGAATTTATCAATCAATTATTGTTAACAAAACATGATCATGAAATAACACATATACCCAAAATTTCCAATCATCGGGGGAAAAATAACTGGGATCTCTCTGATAATGATATTATTTGAACCAGAATCATAACCGGTTTCTGGAGAACTTAAAAACGAAAAGGATGAGAAATTGTTGAGAAAGGAAAGGCGGATAAGTTTCTATTTATAAAGATTTAAAGGTAACTCGTGAGTAGCAGAAGTAAGAAGACCAAACATAGACACACATGATCAGCCCCCTAAGGAACCTCTTCACCCAAGCAAAGCCATGGGATGACCAGTCAATGGCTGCTGACGATTCTACCTTTGAAATCTACCAAGACCAACTGAAACTCACAGATATGGATTATTTTGAAAACATTTTCATTCATACCTGTCGATGTTATACACCGAAATATTGCTGCAATTGATGAATAGGTTTTTTTTAACGGATAAAATAGGGCAATTAGGACGAGGGTGCAAAGATATACCGTTCTAAAATAACTCGCCACATATTTATATTTCATTCAACCACGAGCTGGGATATTTTGAGAACAATCTGAAAATAAATGATCAAACCCAATTAAATCATTAAACTAATTGCAAGGCCATAAATATGTATGTATGTATATGTATGTGTATATATATATATATATATATATATATATATATATATATATATATATATATATATATACACATATATGTATACACACACACGCACACACACAGACACACACACACACACACACATATATATATATATATATATATATATATATATATATATATATATATATATATATATATATATATATTCACACTCAGAAAGAACTACCTTCAGTAAAAGACCCCAACATTGATTAAAAATAAAAAATAAAATTAAGTGCTGTAACATGAGCCACATTGAGAAAGACCATAAATAAAGTGAAATAAAGTGTAATAAAATGTAATAAGGTTAATAATTATTTATCCACTGCCAAAGTAAAATAATTAAATAAACATATTGTTAAATTAAGATGCAGTTATAAAATTATAGTCTAAATCCTAGTGATGTATACCTACGCAATTATAATAATTTACTTATTTTGACTATAAAAAACTATACCATTCTATGCTCGGAACATTTACGAATTAATTGCAAGAACATCTCAGATCAAAAGCATAGAGGTTATAATTCAAAAAGCTCAGTAAATGTTGTCAAATGAATAACTGTGTTTTGGTTGCATTACTGTGGTAGCCTATTGGAAAGAGCCCGCCTTACAATCTGCTGAGCTGGGGTTCGAGATCCACTAATGCTCGATACATGAAGTTTCTTGTAGGGTCGGCAACTTCACCATCCTTGTGAGCTAAGGGTTAGGGGTGGGCTTTGTGGGAGCCTATAGGTATACCTAATGAGTCGGTCTCTAGGGCATTACAATGTCTCTTGCCTCTGCCATTCATGAGCGAACTTTTAAACCTTTAGAACAAAATTGTATCGTATGGCACCTAAATACGGTCCAAATGGATCATATTTCCAAGTGGTTTCTTAATACAATTCAATATATTTCATAATTTAATACTACAGCATTGCATTTAGTATAAGCTACACAAATAAGATAACTGCATAATATTTCTCGAGGGAATATAACAATGAGTTGAGTACCTGTAATTTGGATTAGGAGAGACACGTGCAACTATTAGTTATAAAAGCGAAACTCATCTCATGAGTAAGAACTCGTTGTTTTAACTAAAGAGTATATCTGAAAAATAAAACTTTTTATGTGGCAACATTTTCATATTGTGAAACGTTTAATATAAAATCTCCACTGCAAATACAAAATTCTATTAATTTCTAGTGTACTCCACTGCAAATAAAAAATTCTTTTAACTTCTAGTGTAACTTCCCTTGAAGGATCTATATTCTTTTACAGAATAACATTAATTCCTTTACGACTCGGTCGTTTTTGTTAGGAAAGTTTCTGATATATTTCATGTCCTGAAATATCTATATTTTCAAGAAAGATATTTCATAAATACTTTTTAAACAAAGTTTACCCAACACTAGCAGGTAAGAAAACACTTTTTACGAAAAATACTTTTATTTATGAACTTTCTTTTCAATTATCTATAAAAGATGATATTATGCAATAATACCGTTTTAAATTAGGGATAGACACAGTACTAAAAATAATAAAATGTGGAGAGAATAATTAAAAGAAAAAGGGAGAGAGAAATTATTAAAAAATAAGGTATCCTAGAACCGATACAACAATGGAAGGAGGAAAATGAAGAATCACCAAAAATATGATAAAATACACCGAAGAAAAAGAACGATAATGAGGAAAGGAATGTATAGAATTTAATCATTTAATATACATGAGATTGAACTACGTAATCAGTTAGTAAAATGTTTAAGTAAATCGTGTTACTGGAAGAGACGTTCTCATTAATTTTCATTGAGAAAATATCAAACGACAAAGCTATAAACTGGTTCTGAACGATCACCTCTCTAGTTTATTAGGCTGCTGAACATAGCAAATCCTCGCATATTTCCTGAGTTTTCTTACACCTCTATTATGGAAGTTGCTAATTCATGCAATAAGGGTATCGGTATACAGGATGTCGAAAAGCGTAGCGGAGTGATATTACAGTCACCAACCTGTTAAAGATAATAAGAAAGTAGGGTAAAAATTACGGTCGCTGTATCTTAATTAAAATTACGGTTTTTTTTTACGGTTTATTAAGAAAAAAAAAAGCGACTGAAACTTTTCGACATCCTGTATACCAATACCCTTATTGCATAAATTAGCAACTTCCATAATAGAGGTGTAAGAAAACTCAGGAAATATGCGAAGATTTGCTACGTTCGGCAGCCTCATAAAGACCGAACGTAAAAACGTTAAATCAAATTTTCGAGGGTTTGGTCCACCTCCCTACCGTTCAAGGAACGCTCCAGCAACGTTCGGGCCGTGTGACCGGGCCTTTAGTGGAGGACGTATTGGTGTTATTTATGTAATCAACGTATAGGTTCTCTTAAAGTACATGGGTGTTACAGACTAATACACAAACAAACAAAGCTACTCCAACACCTTCAAAAACATAACAGACACCTTACACGTCTCGAACGGTCGACCTAACTACGCCAAAACTCCTCGCTGCTGGGAGGAAGGACGCTGGTGACTAGTACAATAGAAGATCATATGCTACCGGGGTCTGAGCGATGCCAGGCAGGGCAGCCGATCGGGTCTACGGTCTACAAGCCAAAACAAAGTCCTTCAAAAGAAGGCAACCGTGCTTACCCCCTAACAAAAATGGGAAAAGGCACTTTAATAGAAGACCGGCAGTAAGAGATTTCACGTGAACCTCAAAGGAAGTAGCAGTAGCAAGCAACTGATAAGAGAGAATATGAGAATGATTCCGAGAGACGAATAGAACGCCGAGGATCATCATCGTCAAAATATGATACAAAGGGGACAGTAAAAACTTCGTAAATAACTTCACAGAAAAAGGTAAATCATATTCAGGAACCTCGGTTAATATAATTTGTGTCACTTTCTTGAATATCTTAATATATCAAGAGCGACCAGATCGCATCACATCAGAAAGGTGGACATCATCATCTTAGGACATATAAAGGTGTCTATACCAGGAATAACTGCACGAAGAAGGCCACGAATTTCACTTCCGTAAAGTTTTATTTTTTTTTTTTTATTCAGCAAAAATAAGGAGTGTGGGCTTCTAAGGAAACTACAGAGGTAACGTGTTTGCCTAGCATTCGTATGGCGGCTGATCGATCCCAGCTGTTTACTGGGGAGGTGACTGCTGTGCTTAGGCATCACAGTAGGTGGTTAGGTTTACCCGACTGGCGTTCTGGTGAGTATCTATTCTGATAAAACTGGAACTAAAACCACACACACACACACACACACACCCACACACACACATATATATATATATATATATATATATATATATATATATATATATATATATATATATATATATATATATATAAATTACAAATATA
>NC_090766.1:59788892-59796392 GCF_036898095.1 Palaemon carinicauda | reverse complement strand
TCAAATAGAAATAAATTTCTACCTCATACTTGGGATCGTACCCTAGCTCTTCAAACGAAACCCAGGTCGCTTCCAACAATGCCCCCAGAAGTCACAAAAGAAGCTGGAACCAAACAGGTAATCTGCAGTTCAGGATTTACCTGGCGAAACATCAATCTCTTACCAGCGAGTTTTCTCCGACTTCCCGGCCCACCAGGTGACATGATTGATAGCATTTAATTCAAATTACCCCTAATAAGTCAATATGGATGAAAATCAACACAATATTGTGCTCAAATAGGAATAAAATTTTACCTCATACTTGGGATCGAAGCGACTTGGCCTTTCATTTGAAGGGGCTAGGGTTCTTTCCCAAGTATGAGGTAGAAATTTATTTCTATTTAAGCACGATATTGTGTTGATTTTCATCCATATATATATATATATATATATATATATATATATATATATATATATATATATATACACATATATGTACATATATATATATATATTATATATATATATATATACGTAATATTTCTCCTATATAATAAAGAGTAAGTGTCTGGCTATGTAAATACACACACACACACACACACACATATATATATATATATATATATATATATATATATATATATATATATATATATATATATATATATATATATATATATATATATATATATATATATGTCATACATACATACATCAAGGACCTTCCCCCAATTTTGGGATTATAGCCGACATAAAAAAAATGAAAAAAAGGGGGCCTTTCCTCTCTACGTTCCTCCCAGCCTGACAAGGGACTCAACCGAGTTCAGATGTATGGTCAGACCTATAACTATGGGTGAGAGAGGTTGTATGTGGGAAAAGGGAAGGGGGTGGGAAGGATTGAAACTGGGTGTTTGTATGCATACCTATCTAATTATTTAGCCATCCTTTTTGACGGGTCACGTACACTAGGGCCTATATATATATATATATATATATATATATATATATATATATATATTTGTGTGTGTGTGTGTGTGTGTGTGTATATCATATATATATTGATTGATGGATTGATTGTATACACAAAGAATATTTTAACTACAGATTACCCACGACGAAATCATTAAAATCAGCATTAAGTTCAATACTATCTCATATACAGTAATTTTAACTTGCCTTTATTCATCAATTTAAACTGAATTTATAAAGTATCCTTAGATACACAGAACAGTGAACGTGTGAATGAATGAACAAATGCTCGCCAAGTCTTTTGTTATTGTATAGAAATACAGCAAGCACCTGTTAATGGCTTCAGTTTCTATTTCCATCTATACTCCTAAATAGCTAACCTTATTTACAATATACCGCAGTGCCTCCTTTATATTTACATCCTTGATACACTAACGAAGGAAAACGTGTGTTAATTGTGATGAGTAAATAGGCCAAAAAAAAAAATAGGAGGGATAACAATGATTCTGTAAATACGAAAGCGCGAAAATTCATTTGCCTATTTCTTGATAACAAAACAAAACTCATCTTAATTTGACTGCTCGTTTTAAATCCTAAAAACATCAAAACAATAAAACAAGAAAATACTCCTCAGTATGCATGAGGTGTCTAGTACTCGCTGGCCCTTTTATAACCTCAAATATTCATGAAATCTGAAATCCATGAGCCAAAACCTATCCAAGTACTGTACTGCGTCAGGAAGAGAAAGGTGTCATACATTAAACATACGTTCAAAATTAAACTGGCGTTTTGTGGGGTGGCAGCACAGACATGAGCAATATAAATGCTCTCTTGCGAGAGAGAGAGAGAGAGAGAGAGAGAGAGAGGAGAGAGAGAGAGAGAGAGAGAGAGAGAGAGAGAGAGAGAGAGTCGGTGGTGGGTTTATATAACTATTACTAATAAATCGTTTAATATCAACATACTGATGCGAAGTTCCAAGAATTTAAGGATGCATTCTTCCCGTGATGAAACCAGAAAGACTTATGATGTGGCATACAAATGTCGTTTTTACTTTATTATATATATGTATGTATATATATATATATGTATAAATATAATATATATATATATATATATATATATATATATATATATATATATAAATATATATATATATATATATATATATATATATATATATATATATATATATATATATATATATATATATATATATATATAAAATTCTCCTACGTTTGGAAATGTTTTGATGTTTGCTGAGTTGCTAGAGCCTACCTCTCCATGGCTGTCATTTTATACACACAAACAAAGCCACCCCAATAACTAAAAACATAAAAATCACCTTACACGTCTCGAACTGTCTACTTAACCGCGCCAAGACTCAATGCTGAAGGGAGGAAAGACGCTCGTGACTGGTACAACATATGAACAAACGCTACAGGGGTCTAAAGTGATGTCAGGCAGGGCAGGCCGATCGGGACTACGGTCTACCCCAAAGTCAAAGCAAAGTCCTACGAAAGAAGACAACCATACTTACCCCATACCAAAATGGGGGGGGGGGGGGCACGTTAATAGAAGAAGAGCGCGTTGGAAAAGGACTTACGTCCGTTAGTTCGTATATTAGTCGGACCTACAGTCTGTTATTTTACTCATTTTATTAGTTATAGCCGTTTACATTTACACTCGATTCAATAAAATAGCCTTTGTAAATTGATTTTCATTTATTGGTGAACTACAATAAAGTAGGTATTTAGTTTCTTGAAAAAAATTACTGACCTATATTTTCTTCTAAAAAGCGTTCTCATTTTAATATTGAAAAAATATACATGCAGTATTCATATATACATCTTATATATATATATATATATATATATATATATATTATATATATATATATATATATATATATATATACATGCTCAGTACTACCATTAATAAAGTCCTCACTATTTCTTTCGTGGCTTGAGAGAGAGAGAGAGAGAGGAGAGAGAGAGAGAGAGAGAGAGAGAGAGAGAGAGAGAGAGAGAGAGAGAGAGAGAGCAGTGTTCGAAAGAGTTTGCAAACCACAAGTTAATAATGTAATATTCTTATCCTTTCAAATATGTAATACAAATCTTCCCGTAGAGATCATCAACACTAATTCTGGAAGCAATCAAGTTTTACACGGAGACTTCTCATGACAACAAGTGTTCTATGTGAGGTAATTGATATGCAAATTAGCGTTTGTTCACCTGATTACTTTGTTTACAAAAATCCCCTACTGTTTGCATTGGTAAGAGTAGGAAATAGTTTAACAATGGGGTTAATGATGGTACCCAGTGTTTTAATGGTCGTCCTTTGATTGCTTACGTAAATATTCTTGAGAGAGAGAGAGAGAGAGAGAGAGAGAGAGAGAGAGAGAGAGAGAGAGAGAGAGAGAGAGACTATGTAAATTGCCTTGTTGTAACCTAATTTTTGCATAAACTTATATGTGTATAGCTGTAATACTATATGGGACACACACACACACACATATATAGATATATATATATATATATATATATATATATATATATATATATATATATATATATAAACATAGATAACATATAAATACGTGTATCTATCCATTTACATATATATATATATATATATATATATATATATATATATATATAAATGTGTGTATATATATATGTGTGTGTATATATATATATATATATATATATATATATATATATATATATATATATATATATATATATATATATACACATATATATATATATATATATATATATATATATATATATATATATATATATATATATATGTGTGTGTGTGTGTGTGTGTGTGTGTAATTACATTTATTTAACATAACAGTAAAATATTGTATTAAGTAACTTTAGATTCCAAACAACATATTTCCCTTTGGTATTTCCAATAGGTCTGTACAAAACTAACCCTAATGACAGCTCCCTCTTCACCATTTCTTACGGACCTTTAAAAATAAAAAACATCCTTTTTTCGTTTGAGACAGGACTGTAACAAATAGGAACGAATTGACAAATTAGGTGTGTTTCTACGACAATGAGATCTAGCTATTTATAAAGCTAAAGAATTCAAATAAAATTTGTAACTGTTGAAAGCCATGCTAATTGTAACTATTTTTATATTTTATTTCAATGGTTCATTACTTCTTATATCGTTTATTTCCTTATTTCCTTTCCTCACTGGGCTATTTTTCCCTGTTGGAGCCTTTGGGCTTATAGCATCTTGCTTTTCCAACTAGGGTTGTAGCTTAGCTATTAATAATAATAATACTGCCCATTCTATATGTAAATCGTTAAAATGCAAGTACGTAGTACTGCGATTGGACATTTTTCTTCGAATCTAGTTCGAACGCAGCTAATCGGAATACCCATCATCATAGCGCTTCACCGGAACAGGTTCGTTCAAAAGCTCTGTTTGGGCCCAGTGGACTCGTTCAGGTAGACATTGGAGGAATCAAAGCAACTGTCAGTCGCATAAAAGAATTCCGAACACAAAGGTCCGTTAACAAGCAGATCTGAAAATAGCATTACAACCTAACATTGTTTCGTACAGACAAATCTTTTATATTTATGTTAGAGCAATTAATGAGAAATCAGTCCAACTTATTCTTGTCGACAAAGCATCCCAATTAACGTCTGGCCTGCGGGTTTTCATGTCCCATGTATGTATACAATAGATTTTGTCTGTTCGCTGATTAACATTGCAAGCCTGGGAAAACACTTAGTTGAGGGAGGAAAAACTTTACAAAGGATAAAGGTCATTATCCATTTGCGGAGCAAGGTTCCACAAAAGATAAATAAATGAGAAATTAACTGCATACGCAAACACAAATGCCAAATAAAAATAACAAAGGGTATATCTCTTACATTATGCATAATGGAATAGCTGAATTATCACAATTATTTGTAAGGAAAAGGAATATTCCCTATATAATAAAGAACAAGTGTCGCTATATATATATATATATATATATATATATATATATATATATATATATATATATATATATATATATATATATATATATATATATATCTTTCCTCTCACACTAGAGGCATTGCCAAACCTAAAATCACCTTGTCTCCCCGTCCCTCATGTAGGGGGAGAGGGAGTAGTCATACCCTGTAGAGAGGGGTACCCATAGAGGTACACTCGGAAACCACAATCCCGCAAATTGCCGAAACTGAGGGAACGGTAGGAAGGATGGAAGGATGGATGGTGCGTGCGTGTGTATGCATATCTATCTTAAAACAATTAGACGTCATTTTTGACGGATCGCGTACGCTAAGCATTTCGCAAGCATTCGTGACTTGAGAGCCTGAATTCAGATTGCCTTCACTCTCCTTAACTACCACGCTCGGGGCTCTTTATACACTTCAGATTTCTTAGTTCTTAAAGGATTTATGGAATTTGGACCATATATCCCAGCTGGGGCTAGGGAGACCATTCAACCCACAATTTAATTGCAAGGGCGGGGGGGGGGGGTCACAGCAGTTTAACCATGAAGTAAAAGCTGAAGGAGGTTGGATAATATGAACCAGAATCGGAGTTAAATTGATTGATTGATTTCGTGTTATCTGGCAGCCTGACATCGAAGATTATTGACATTGGAATCGGCGGTGAAGGCTAAAAAGAGGGTATGTTTGTTATATTTTACACCTGATTTACAGCTCCAAGCCTTTCTATTCGAATCTTAGCTCAGTTTCGTATCAATTTGCATATGGCCAATCAAGCGTGTCTGCTTGCTTAATTATTTGCCTATCTGCATGTGATACAACAATTCGTGTACGTATCCAAGCATGAAGAATGCACAAGATCCACCCTAAAAGTGACTGTTTACATAAACATGTTTATATTTGTATAACTTATTCACCCGTGCAAACCAAAATAGGTATGTCAAAGTCAGTGCATTCAACGCAAACGGAGTGACATGCAGTTTGTTATCTTTCAATTTAGTTCAACGGCAAAAATCGCTACAAGGGATATTTTCATGAATACCAAACACACCCGGAAAGTCAAAAACTATGAAAAAAAAGAGAATTAGTATTTTTGATTCTGTTGTTTGGTCTGGTAGTTAAAGCGCCTTTGTGTTCGGAATTCCCAGTTGAAAAGAAGACCCGTTCGCTTCTTTTATGCGAATGACGGTTGCTTTGATGCCTCCAATGTTCACCTGAACGAGTCTATTCGGCCGAAACAGAAGCTGAACGAACCCATTCGGATGAAACACAATGATGATTAACATTCAGATTAGCTGCGTTTGGAGAGCGGTTCGAGCTACATTCGAGGAAAAATGGCTCTGCCAAACGCTTGCATTTTAACAGAGAGGAAAGGGCAATAGTTATAATTAACATGCTCTTCAACTGCTACAACTTTTATTTAAATTCTACAGCTCCATAAATAAACAAAACTCATTATTGTACTAACTCAAATATACATGAGCGTCTGGCTATATTAAAAGTAGCTGAGCGAATCTACTCATTAATAAATCAGTAATAGAGGATTATGTTAGGGAAAAATTTGTACATTAGCATCCTCCTCACTTGCTTAACCATCTTTAGCGTAGGATAATAAATATTTTATCGGAACGTTAAAAAACAAAATATATCGTATTAGCGAATTTTGAAATAAATGTACTATCAACAAAAGAAAATAAGTCGACTTTGATGAGCCAGCCTTCCAAACATCTATCTCATATTGAAGTTGATTTATTCATATGAACAGCATATTGCACATGTTCAGCAAATAAATTATGTCGGATAGGAGACTAATTATATTGTATCTTTCTCTAAATTTGAAACTAAGAATAAAAATCTCTCTGTATTCTAATCAAAACCTAAATATTGTAACTTCTCAAGATTTGATTACATATTACAAACTGATATACTAATTATTATTATCATTATTGATCCCCAAAGATAAATTTATTCTTAGCTCTACTTTCTTCTTTATTACTTCCATTTTATAACAGTAATGCAGAGTAACAAGCAATAACCTGCGTGTTTTACCCACTTAGAGAGAGAGAGAGAGAGAGAGAGAGAGAGAGAGAGAGAGAGAGAGAGAGAGAGAGAGAGAGAGAGAGACTGACTCTCTAAATTAAGAACGAGTTATAAAAGGAGTCATCTGGTGAACACACACTGATGAATTTGAAAAACACCAAAGGTCCTCTTTGAAGCTGCCTACGGGAAAGCTAAGTTGCCTGAGCAGAGAATTAGCATTACATTTAGATGTACAAAGGGAATTTACTTCGAAACATTACAACATTACTGTGAATGGCTTTCAAGTTTTCTAAGGGTTAAAACAAGTCATCTGAAATAAAGGATAGGAATACTTTATCCTCTATCACTAACAAGCGAGACATATTAACCTCAAATACTGAAAGTAAAATACTTGCAATGAAAAAAATATATTTATTCTACCTTTCCTAAGAAACGTTGACTTATAGAATTTTATCAATACTTATAGACTGGTATCAAAGACATGTTTCCCCATTTACTCCCTATTTTGTTTTAGCTTGACTTC
>NC_090766.1:59779363-59784363 GCF_036898095.1 Palaemon carinicauda | reverse complement strand
ACCTCAAATTTTGTATAAATATTTTTTTTTTTTTGGTTAGGAAAGGCTATGTTATTCTCTCTCTCTCTCTCTCTCTCCTCTCTCTCTCTCTCTCCTCTCTCTCTCTCTCTCTCTCCTCTCTCTCTCTCTCTCTCACTACTACTACTACTACTACTACATTGCTACCTATTTCGTACTCGTAGTATTCTACTTTGCCAGCTTGTGGTACAGCTTGGCTTGCAATAATTATGATAATAATGATAATGATGATGATTGTTATTATTATTATTATTATTATTATTATTATTATATTATTATTATTATTATTATCATCATTATTATTATTATGGTTTTTGTTGTTAACTTTGGATGATGATATGTGCGTCATTCGAGTCCCGTCCTATCCATCTAAGGTTTAGTTTGTTGTATCTGTCAAGTTAAGCAGATTGAACGAATTTAGATTTAAGTACGGAATCAATCTCTCTCTCTCTCTCTCTCTCTCTCTCTCTCTCTCTCTCTCTCTCTCTCTCTCTCTCTCTCTCATTTTCCTTTACAAAAATATTAAAAGTATCATTAATCGATAATTCTTTTAGGTTCCAAACTCCAGTAGATCTTTCCAGTTTCCATCAATCGAAAGATGAAAAGGGAAGCAAAAAAACTTTCTTTGTTTAGTTTTTGGAAGTGAACCCTTGACATTCAACTGATCGAGCTAAATGGTATTGATCATTACTATCTATTTGTATTCATATCGATTATTATTTTTTTTTGTCTCATAAAACTTGCAATATTTTGATGTTTCTTTGGGTGGTTATTTTTTTTTTCATTAAATGTCGAGAAGTAAAGAATGACCTTTATATATATATATTATATATATATATATATATATATATATATATATATATATATATATATATATATATATATGTGTGTGTGTGTGTGTGTGTGTGTGTGTATGTATATATATATATATATATATATATATATATATATATATATATATATATATACTATATATATGTATATATATGTATATTATATGAATATATATAATATATGTGTGTATGTGTGTGTGAGAGCATGTAGTGTATGTTAGTACGTCTGTGTATGAAAGCTAAGGATTCAAAGATGCTCAATAAAAAAAAAAAAGTCCATTGCATTTCAAGTTTATTAGTATTAAAAGAGTAAGATTATCCCTGCTTATTAGTCGAACTCTACTCCTTACAAGGCTTGGCGAAACAAATTCTGTAAGGAATGTTTAAATCTAAGTAGTAGAAAATATATAAGATAGAACACTAACATAAATATGACTAATATTTAGATACTTAACTTGTGCTTCCTAATGTTAAAATTTCCAAGTCTTAAAATCTCGAACACCCTTTAAAAATTTATTTATTTATCATTATAAAAAAAATGGAGAAAGACTTTTATGAACAGTAACTAAAGGTGACTTCTAAATAATCCTTTTAAAGTATATCAGGGAATGAATGGAAATATAACTTCAGTAACTCGAAATTAGTATTTACGTATCGGGGATCGCTCATTTGGGAAAATGTTATACTGACATAGCGAAATTACATTCTATATTACTTTTTAAAAAGTCCGATTATTCTCTTGTCTGCTATATATGCAGCTAGAAAGCACTAAATTCCGTTGAATTGTCAGTCAAAGCCATGGGTAATCTCCCCTATGTAATAAAAAGAAAGTGTGTGTATATATATATATATATATATATATATATATATATATATATATATATATATATATGTGTGTGTGTGTGTGTGTGTGTGTGTGTGTACATATGTGTGTATATATGTAGATGTGTGTGTCTATAATTTTTTCCTGTCACGCTATGGAGGAGAGGGAGTAATCATACCATGGTGAGAGGGGGTGCCCCGAGAGGTAGACCCAGAAATCACACTCTCCCACAAATTGCCGTATTATTATTATTATATTATTATTATTATTATTATTATTATTATTATTATTATTATTATTATTATTTTGTAGTTAGGAAAGGGGGAATTATTGAATCTCTGCGTGTGTGTGTTTGGGCATATCTCTCTCTAAATATTTCGACGTCATTTTTGACGGCTTGGGTACACTGGTGGATACATAATAAATGAGTTTTAGAACATTACAGTAGATATGGCAGCCAAAGCGAAAAAAAATCATATTAAAATTTCATCCCGAGTGGTTCAGAAATTTTGACGTGGACTACCGCACAAATATATCCCCATAACATTTTGCCCCCTCCACAAAAAGGGCTATTTCATTTTCAGCCAATGTTAAATAGGTGTCATCTGTTTATTATTCTTTTTAATTGATTTCTGGCGCAGCCATTGGAAATATAGCGGCTCAGGGATTTCAATATTCATTAATATTGGAAATGATACAGTGCTGGGGGGGGGGGGGGGGGAACAGTAGCATATTGTAAAGCACAATTCCTTTTATTTCATTATTTTTTTAATTTTTTAGTTTCAACAAGTATGTTATTGCAAGGGTCGGCATTCTCACATACCAAATATTCGAATATATGCCAACATGCTTTTACTAAAGCTTTGTTATATTAAACGTCATTTGTACTAAGTATTCTTAATTGCTTTGATATACTATGATGGTTTTAGGAAAAATAGAATTCTCATGAGAAAATATAGAGTGTGTGACGAGGGTGCCGAGTCTGTTGGCCCAGGGACTAAATCTTTACATTTAATTTCATGTGGTGCAGATATGCCACTGTATCCTTTAACTTGTTACTATATGGTATCTAATATTAGTTTTATATGTCCTCTGTTGATAGACACAGGTCATACATGTATATATATATATATATATATATATATATATATATATATATATATATATATATATATATATATGTGTGTGTGTGTGTGTGTGTGTGTGTGTGTGTGTGTGTGTGTTTGTGTGTGTATATATACAATCAAGTACACACATACTTACACACATTTATATGAGAGAGAGAGAGAGAGAGAGAGAGAGAGAGAGAGAGAGAGAGAGAGAGAGAGAGAGAGAGAGAGAGAGAGAGAGAGAGCAAATTACTACTGGAATGAGGATAGCAAGCAAATTATTCACCTTATTGTAGTATCCTCCAGTGATTCCACGAGGTAGAATTCCTTCAGCAGCGTAATTTCTATTTTCTACCTTTCGCAGCCAAGTAGATTAAAACCAACGAGGAGTGTAATTGCCTCTAGATATTCTGATATATTTCGGGTTCTACAGACTAATCTTTTCCTCGAATTTTCCGGATGCTGAAGAATTAAGTTGGTATTTGAAATTAGGTAGGAAATTTCTACGGGAGAAATAGTTTATATTGACACTTCCCCATATATATATATATGTATATATATATATATATAAATATATATATAATATATATATATATATATATATATATACATATACATATATATATATATATATATATATATATTGCATATATATATATATATATGTGTGTGTGTGTATACTATATATATATATATATATATATATATATATATATATATATATATATATATATATATATATATATATATATATAAGATATATATATATATATATATATATATATATATATATATATATATGTATATATGTATATATATGTGTGTATATATTTATGTATATGTATATATATATATATATATATATATATATATATATATATATATATATATATATGTATATATAGTGTATATATATGTGTGTGTGTGTGTGGGGATTTAGTTCCAGTTCTATCAGAATAGATACTCACCAGAACGCCAGTCGGGTAAACCTAACTACCTACTTTGATGCCCAAGCACGGCAGTCACCTCCCCAGTAAACAGCTTAAACTCATGGTCCAGTCCTGGGATCGATCAGCCGCCATGCGAATGCTAGGCAAACACGTTACCACTGTACTTTCCTTAGAAGCCCTCACTCCTTATTTTTGCTGAATAAAAGAAAAAAAAAAACTTTACGAAAGCGAAATTCGTGGCTTTCTTCGTGCACTTATTCTTGGTATAGACACCTTTATATGTCCTAAGATGATGATGCCCACCTTTCTTATGTGATGCGATCTGGTCGCTCTTGATACAATAAGGTATTTAAGAAAGTGACACAAATTATATTAACCGAGGTTCCTGAATATGATTTACCTTTTTTTCCACAAATTTACAGTATTTACGAAGTTTATACTGTCCCCGTTGTATCATATTTTGCCGATGAGGATCCTTGGGGTTCTATTCGTCACTCGGAATCATTCTCATATTCTCTCTTATCAGTTGCTTTCTACGGCTAATTCCTTTGAGGTTCGCGTGAAATCTCTTACTGCCGGTCTTCTATTAACGTGCTTTTTCCCATTTGTGTATGGGGGAAGCACGGTTGGCTTCTTTTGAAGTACTTTGCTTTGGCTTTTAGACCGTAGACCCGATCGGCTGCCCTGCCTGACATCGCTCAGACCCCGGTAGCATATGATCATGTATTGTACCAGTCACCAGCGTCCTTCCTCCCAGCAGCGAAGAGTCTTGGGTCGACAGTTCGAGACATGTAAGGTGTGTGTTATGTTTTTGAAGGTGTTGGAGTAGCTTTGTTTGTTTGTGTATTAGTCTGTAACACCCATGTACTTTAAGCAAACCTATTCGTCGATTACATAAATAACACCAATACGTCCTCCACTAAAGGCCCGGTCACACCGCCCGAACGTTGCTGGAGCGTTCCTTGAACGGTAGGGAGGTGGACCAAACCCTCGAAAATTTATATTTAGCGTTTTTACGTTCGGTCTTTATTAGGCTGCTGAACGTAGCAAATCCTCGCATATTTCCTGAGTTTTTTTACACCTCTATTATGGAAGTTGCTAATTTATGCAATAAGGGTATTGGTATACAGGATGTCGAAAAGTTCCATACGTGGTTTTTTTTTTTTTTTTTTTTTTTTTTTTTTTTTTTTTTTTTTTTTTTTTTTTGTCAATAAACTGTTAAGAAACACCGTAATTTTAATTAAGATACAGCGCCCTTAATTTTTAC
>NC_090766.1:59771863-59774363 GCF_036898095.1 Palaemon carinicauda | reverse complement strand
TGTGTGTGTATATATATATATATATATATATATATATATATATATATATATATATATATATATATATATATATATATTTTTTATTTAATGAGCATACAACTAACTTTAAAATTCAGGAGTTGTAAATTTATGAAATACAAGAATATCATGCATACATGATCGTGAAATCAACTTATGGCAGTAACAAATTTGCCATCATCAAAGTACCCAGGACTTCATTATATGCAGTAAAGCCTGTCAAGGACCAGTTAGGTTCTGCAAACTCTATCTTTGGTCTTTCGAGTTCCAATTAGAAGGTAATATCCTTTTTAGGAATTACCTTCAAGTGGTAATTGTGAGATATTGCAAATAACATTTGAGTACCAATTAGAAGTCACTACAGTTTTTAGGAATAAGTATGAATAATAAGATATTACCAATGGCTGTTGAGGACCAATTAGAAGAAATTGTAACGAGCTGCAACTGCATTGAAATGTCTGTAAATGAAAGTCTGCCTCTGAACTTGAAGTTTAATTGAAAATTTGCTAGGGTGATTATTTTTGTCTTTTAATACAATTACTGCAGCTCACTTTTCTTACAAGTTGTATCCAAGTGCTGCTTTTGTAGTGCACATGTAGGCATTACTTGAAACTATATGCAGCCTTCCTTGTCTCCTACTTTGTTATCTTTATACTTTACCTCCTTTTCTGATTTATTTTCCCCCTCCTGGCTAGTACAGTGGTAACGTGTTTGCCTCGCATTTGCATGGCGGCAGATTGATCCGAGCCCGGGACCGTCAGTTTAAGTTATTTACTTGGGTGGCCACTGTTATGGTTGGGCACCAAAGGGGGGGGGGGGTGTTTATGCTTGCCCGGCTGACGTCCTGGTGAGCATTTATTCTGTTGAAACTGGAACTGGAAACCCCCCCCCCCCCCCCGTTGCACCACGGTAGTGATTGGCTTCTCCTAGCGCTAGATCAAGCATATGAACCAGATTCATCTATCCAAGTGTTGCAAATCAAAGGAAATTAGAATAAGTAAATAGACCAAAAATTGCGAGTCAAACAGCAAGTGATTTTGTAACAGGGACCGGTGGCTTTATCGAGTTAAAAGATACGCTAAGTTGTTTAAAGGAGTTACAGTATATGGCAGGAATTTCCTTTTCCCATCCAGATGATATTAAAACTTCGTCAGAGTTTCTTGTGGCCATTTAGGAAATTTAATTTTCTTGACACTGTAATTTGATAATGGAAAGTTTTCGAAATCTCTTGAAGGAGAATTGATGAGGCTATTAGATTGTCAGACTATATTTCTTTTATAAAAAGCAAAACTTATTTTAACCACGTGAACAAGAAGAGAAAGAAATTTGTAGAGATCACTTTTGGTTTTTTGGGAAAACTTGCTTTAAGTTTTATCTCTTTCTGGTAAGAAAGTTATAGTTTTTTGTTTCCTGGAATATGTTTAGCATTGTCAATGATTTTCCCTAAAACAACAGTAGGCCAAAGCATCCACTTTTTAGCTTTCTGATTTACTTTCATTCATTCTTTCTCTATTCCATGTAGCTGCCCAATCTCCTAACTTTTAATTCACAGTTCACCAGGTGTCTTCCTCCTGTGGCACCTCGTTGATGAATGGTCTCCCCGGTCAAATCCCCCCCCCCCCCCCCTTAGTGCCTAAATTTATAAACCCAATCAAATTAATATATTGAAATTACAAAGAAACTGATCTCCAGCTTGAAAACAATAACAAACAAATGCAACTGTTTTTAGTCCACTGCAGGACAAGGCCTCAGACATGTCCTTATTGACTCATGTCTGGGGTTTGACCATTTTCTTCACCACGCTAACCACTGTGGATGGTGGGAGACCTTAGTCTGATCGCTTACAATAAACCAACCTGGAAGGGATGGGCCTGGCTAGTACAGCTTTGCTGAACATGGCGATACCCAAACCCTTTCACCACGTTAAGGTATCACCTCTTAAAAACATATATGTATATGCAAATATTCGTAATGAAAAGAAAATGGTAAATAAATTGATTGTTAAGTATTGAAGAGATAGCAGTTGGAGGAAAACCAATCTAAAATAGTAAATACATGTACAGCAATCTGAATCTTGTTACGAAGTGTACTGATCCGTTGATTTTTGTGATGAAGCGAGATAGAAATCTTAGGTATCAAAGGATATGTGTTCAACCCATGAAAGACGAATATTCATGACGATCTCTTCTGAAGGTTTGCAGCAGTAGAGCAGTGTTGCTTTTTATTTCACCAGAATTTAGATGAATTTAGCAACCTGGCTGGTCCTCTCTCCCTCGTTAATACAGTCATTGTGTAAGTTTGATCCGTCTTTGCCGATTGTGTTCGTGTGTTGTATATCTATAAATGTGTTACTTACCTTTTGAATTGCCAGCAGAACTGATATATTTTCTTTTCAAAGCAGAAAATGTTTGTTGTTTCACTTCCTTGTCTGCTTGAACTCGATGGCTTATCAGTCACTCAAAGGTTATTTACCTGCTAGTCT
>NC_090766.1:59754363-59766863 GCF_036898095.1 Palaemon carinicauda | reverse complement strand
TGCTACAGATACTGTATGTAGGGAGGAGTCCTACGGCCCTTTCTTAGAAAGGCAAGGGCGGGTCCATCAGGACGACATGGCCATCTCACCCAAAAATAGATTTTTCGCTTCGCTCAAAATCCGTTTTTTGGGCTCGAGCCATGTCGTCCTGATGGAAGTATACCAGAGCATTACTGTATCTGTGGATTCTCAGAACGTGCCGTACTCCCCGGATGTAATTTTTCCCGGTCGACTAGACCTAGAGACCTAAGATGTTACCGTTATACATCTTTTCAACTAACTATAAACCATGTTAGAGCTTCCTGCCCCCTACAGGGAAGAGTCCTACTAGACTCTGGAAAAGTCTCGAAGAGTACATATACCTATGTATGAATACCAGGCAAGCTAATATAGTGGTCTCGCCCTATATTAAGTAAAGCATAGTTTGTAAAGAATCACTGCGTCAATATGAAATATCGACCAGTTCTCCGCACAATACTTGTATCGGACAAAGGTTTTATATCCGCATAGGAGGAAAACCAATGCAACATAGCTTGCATAAAGGAACAATTCTATTAGAATTATCCCAGATAAGGTACATAGAATGAATGCTCAATTATACCAATAAATTGACACAGGTGAAGGAGACGCAAGGTTCTCAAGAACCAGTTTATTGACAGGCAATAAATAGACAGGTTAACCACTATTATATATATATATATATATATATATATATATATATATATATATATATATATATATATATATATATATATATATATATATACATAAGAAGAGGATAACCCAAAACTTTAAGCATAAGTATGATAGTAAACAGAACTTGTTTGTCTGAAAGAAAAAACATTAAATGCCACTTTTAAGATACCGAGGTATCAAAGTCATAAAAGTCTGTATTACAATTCAATGACATTAGCGTTAGAAACGCTCGGCACACATGTCTGCACTTATGCTAGGTTCACCTTTGGAAATGGAACAGTCTACATGGGCAACACAGTGCCCTCACTTAGTTTGTAGTACAGTATGTAACTACACACTCACCCTGGAATTAATCGTCCCAATTAAGACCACTGTTCCTCGCAGAGTTAAACAGTAGGGTTAACACCGCGACCCACTGCTACCACAGATCTCTTTAGTTCCTCTACTTGCTTCGCATAGTGGCGAAAGAACACTCTGGAAGACTTCCAGCCAGTGTATGAACGGAGATGTTCAAAATCCATACAATTAAAGAAATTTAAGGATGAGGCAACTTTCCTCGGATCGTGACCTGCGGGTGTACTGTCAGGATCCGCTCTGCGAATAAAATATGTGATTTTCGCTCTGAGTTGATTCAGAGATAAATTTGAGCCTGATGTTTCTCCCCTGAATAGTTGACCACCCTTGAAATCTGAAGTTCTATGAAGATAGACCTTTAGGCATTCTACTGGACATAGATATGCATCTTCTTTCAGAGGGCAGATTCTCCAGGGACCCCACCTGTTGGTGGGTAACTCATTCTTGGCGAGAAACGCAGGATCCGGAAACAGGTTCAGTTCTCCCCCATCCAGGAACTGAACACGACCTGCCTCTCTCGAGAGGGCTACAATCTCACTAACCCTGGCCCCGGACGCGAGTGCAAATAGGAAAATAACTTTTTGTGTCAAATCCTTTAACTCACACTCTTCATTGCTCAACAGAGAAGCGAAATGAAGAACTTGTCTAAAGACCATGAAATGGGCTTTGGAGGTGCTGAAGGTCTGAGCCTAGCGCAGGCTTTCGGGACTTTATTAAAGATCTCGTTACCTAGGTCGACCTGGAAGGCATATAGAATGGGTCTTGTCAAAGCAGACTTACACGCTGAAATCGTGTTAGCTGCCAATCCTTGACCATGGAGGTGGAGAAGAAAGATAAGCAGAAGTCTGTCAAGATCTCCTGCGGATTCTTCGCCTTGACAAAAGGCCACCCATTTTCTCCAAGATGACTCATATTGCCTTCTAGTAGATTTGCACTTATATTCCTCAAGGAAGTCTATGCTGGCTTTCGAAATCCCGAAACGCTTTTTCACCGCTAGGGAGAGAAAATCATGAGCTGCAGGGTCCGGGTTTTCTGTAATGAAGCGCAGACAGTTGACTTCTGGACTCGCTGGGTCAGAACTGGATCTGGTAGCGGTACAAACTTCAGCTACAGCTCCAATGCCAGGGGGAACCACACGCTGTTCGGCCACTTGTGGGCCACTATTGCCGCTACCCCTTGAAGGATCTCAGTTTGTTGAGGACCCTCAACAGAAGGTTGTGAGGAGGGAACAGATAAATCTTGGACCATCTGTTCCAGTCGAGGGACATCGCGTCCACTGCTTCCGCTAAGGGGTCCTCGTACGGGGCACGTACAGGGGCAACTTCTTGTTGTCTTTCGTCGCAAAGAGGTCTATCTGCAGTTCTGGGACTTGATTCAGAATGAAGGAGAATGATCCTGCGTCTAAGGACCATTCCGACTCTATCGGTGTGAACCTGGATAGAGCATCCGCCGTCACATTGCGGACTCCTTGAAGGTGAACTGCCGACAGGTACCACTTCTTCTTTTCCGCCAATCGGAAGATGGCCAACATCACCTGGTTGAGAGGTGGTGACCTCGATCCTTGTCGATTCAAGTATCTCACAACTACCTCGCTGTCCATCACCAACCTTATGGGGATCGATTGACGCGGGGAGACTTTCTTTAAGGTAAGGAGCACTGCCATAGCTTCTAGAAAGTTTTATGTGAAAGGTCTTGAATAGCTTGGACCAAGTCCCCTGGACTTTTTTCCGATGAGAGTGACCTCCCCATCCCTCCTTCGAGGCGTCTGAGTGAATCGTCACCGACGGGGGAGGTGGCTGAAGAAGAACCAACTTCTTAAGATGTCTGGCTTGGGACCAAGGCCTGAGAAGAGTACTTAGCCGAAGCGGCTGGTCTTCTCAGATCTCTTCGTGCGTTTGATGCATAACTTCTCCAAACTCCGGTTGCATCCTTTAGCTGTGCTCTTAGCACTGGGTCTGTCACCGAAGCAAACTGGAGAGAGCCCAGTACCCTCTCCTGCTCGCGTCTTGATATCCTTTCGGAATCTAGAAGTCTCTTGACAGAACCCGCTATCTCCTTCCTTTTCTTCGCCGGGATGGAGAACGGTGTGACAAAAGGTCCCAGTGGATTCCCAGCCACTGGAACTTTTGAGATGGAGAAAGTCGAGACTTTTTTCTGTTGATCTTGAAGCCTAGGTACTCTAGGAACTGGATCACTTGACTGGAAGCTTGCAAGCATTCTGTCTCGGATGCTGCCCACACCAACCAGTCGTCCAGGTAGGCTACTACCTGAATTCCCTTTAGGTGTAATTGTTTGAGAGCTACGCTCGCAAGCTTCGTAAAAATCCTTGGGGCTATGTTTAGCCCGAATGGCATGGCTCCGAAGGAGTATAGTCTTCGTTGTAGCCTGAACCCTAGGTAGGGGGAGAGTCGATGGCTGATTGGAATGTGCCAATAGGCGTCTGACAAGTCTATAGAGACGGAATATGCCCTCTTGGGCAGTAAGGTCCTTATGTGTTGCAGTGTTAGCATTTTGAATTTGCAATTCACTATGAACTTGTTGAGTGGCGACAAGTCCAGAATGACTCTGAGCTTTTCCGAGTCTTTCTTGGGAACACAAAACAGCCTCCCTTAGAAATTGATGGGCTTCACCCTTCGGATCACCTTTTTTCTCCAACAGTTCTTGAACGTACTCCTCCATAACGGGGGTGGAGTGTTGGAAAAACCGAAGGCACGGGGGTGGAGTGCTGTACCAGCTCCAGCCCAGTCCATTCTTGAGTAGGCTGTGGGCCCAGGGATCGAAGGTCCACCGATCCCGAAATTTCAGAAGTCTCCCTCCTACCGGTATCACCTCACTTGGACTGCCGTCCTGAGGTCTTGCCTTCCTGACCACGACCACCCCTGAATCCCCTTCCCCTTGAGGGGCGTCTAGACGAGCCTCTGGCTGCTCCTCTAGGCTTTGCTCGAAAGGAAGTAGACTGCCCTTCGAACGCTGGTGTGAATGCCGTGGACTGTGTCGACACGGCCTGGGGTACCCACTGAAAAGTGGTCGGCGTTTGTGCCACGATCTGGGGCACTGGGGCAATGGCAATTGCAGTTGCTGTTGCTGTCTAAGAGGCTTGGCTGGCCGAGACGGTAGCCTAGTCCTCATAGTCTTCCTCTTTGGTTGAGGACCCTCATCCGGGGAAGACTTTCTTTTGATAGCCAGGCCCCACTTCTGGAGAAGGTTTCTATTCTCCAAGGCGGCCTTATCAACAGCTTCTTTGACCAAGTTGGTAGGGAAAAGGTATTTTCCCCAAATGTTGGAGGAGATTAGTTTCCTTGGCTCGTGCCTCACCGTAGCCGAGGTGAACACGAACTCCCTACAAGCTCTCCTTGCCTTGACGAAGCCATAAAGGTCCTTCGTCACTGTGGCCAGATGAGTCTTGGCCACCACCATGAACATTTCATGGACCTTGGGGTCACTTGCCATCGTCTCGAGAGTAGTCTGAAGAGACATTGAGGCAGCCAGTCTTTCTTTTGTCTCGAACTCTCTTCGCAAAAGAAAGTCAGACAGCTTAGGGAGGTCCTCGCCGAACTGACGTCCGGCAATATCAGCCTCCAACTTTCCAACTGAGAACGTAAGATGGACGTCCTTCCAGTCTTTGTGGTCCATAGGCAGGGCCAGCGACAAGGGTTTACACTCCTCTAGGGAGGGGCAAGGCTTGCCGGCCTCGACTGCTTTTAGTACAGCCGCAAACCCTTTCTGTAAAAAGGGGAAGGCTCTAGTAGGCGAGGACACAAAGGAAGGGAGCTTCCTGTTCAATGCGGCTACCTTTGAGTTAGAGAAGCCCCTCTCTTTCATCGAGGATGAAAGTAGAGCTTGAGCCTTAGCATGGTCCATCACTATGACCTCCTTCGGCTCTGTCTCCTCCTTTGAAGCTGGTTCCTTCCTCAGCCGGACATAACAGTCCGGATATGATGCCTTGCTGGGCCAGAATTCCACCTCCTCTAGGGGAACTGAGCCCAGCTTATCCGAGATGACGATCTTTCCAGTCGTCATCGGCATGTGCTCAGCATACCTCCATGGGTTAGCATCTGAGCACAAGGGAAGGTCTTTCACATTGAGCTTTTTCTGGGGCCCATGTGATTCTGCAAGGCACTGCATTCACAGTTCCATTGCAGCCGCCTTCTCCTGATTCTCCTTCTGCATTTGTTGGATCATTCCAACAATAGAAGAGAGGGCCTGTCCCAGCTCTACTGGGAGACCGGCCGATGTTGAGGGAATAGGCTCCGGAATCTGAACCGGAGTAGCCGACACCTCGTCGACCTCTTCCTCTACAACGTCTGGGGCTTGAACTTCATCCTGGGCTTCTGCCAGGAGGTCTTCCTCCAGACACTCGTCCACATCAGACATCCTGTCATCTAACTGGATGTCTTGCATCGCGACCGCGACTTCAGCATCCACCTGGATCTGAACTTGGGGGATCTCCTCTTGAGGCTGGGGAATCACTGCATCAGCTGATGCCTTAGGGAAAAGATACGCCCTCATCTTCTCACTTGGAAGATAAGGGCCAGAAGTGTTCTTTTGGAAGCCCCTTACCCAGGTACGAAGCTTCTTCCTAGCTATATCCCTTGATTCCGCCGTCCTAGGGGAATCAAAGGCCTCAGTAATCAGGTTAGTGCACACAGTACATACCTGAGGGTTCCAATACCGGAGATCATCCTTGGAGACAGCGCATGCTGCGTGTCTCCTACAAAACTCATGTCCGCAGAGGTTCTTGCTGCGGACGTTGCAGAAAGCACTTCCGCACTTCGGAGGGTCCTTCTGTAAAGAGAAGAAATTTCCATGAGTATCAAGTGAACTATGTATCACTGGATATGCATAGTATAGCATAACAATTCAGAAAGGAAAGACACACACTTGTGTTTCCCTCACAACCCATTGTTGCAGCCTTCCAGATAATAAAATCAAATGGTTAATCTCTTCTAGAGTAACCAATGCAAAGTTTCCAGAGGAAACAGGTGGAGCTCACACCTAAGCAATGATTTTAAAATCCTGGATAATAGACAGGAAAGAACTCACTTTCCTATCTGTAGGGCAACAGCAAAGGACTGTGCAAGAAAACACAAAAGTGTTAGAACACACAGTGCTGTACCAAAACCCATACTATAGTTTTCCTCTTACTGTATATGTTATACTGAAGAATACTAGTACAGTATAGGAGGATACGTGCCGGCCGGCACACACCATAACTAGCTTTAAAGTATACTACTTAACAGCTATAAGGCGGCAGAACTCTGGTTCAAATGCATGTGCCGGTTGGCAGCAATTGCCGGCCGGCAACAGCCAATGTCGGCCGGCAATGGCTGCCGGCCGGCAACTACACAAGGTAGTACCCAGCTGCTGGCCACACTCTTGGTGACCGGCAGACAAGGGCTGACATTAGCCGGCCGGCAAAGGTACAGGACCGATGCCAGCCGGCAGCAAAAGAACCAGAGGACTACACCTGCCCGGCTGCCGGCCTCATAGGCCGGTAGCCGGGTCGGGTACAGCACTAGAAGAAAATATGATGGATGCCGGGATAAGAGTGTACACTACCTCCAAGCCCGGCAATCCGAAAGAGTGCATATAAGGAAGGGGAGAATCTAATTCAGGCTTCCTGGCCAATGCTGTCCGGCTCTACAGGCAGGCATGGATGAGGGACCAAGGGAGGTCCGGGCAGCACTCAAAATATAAGACCCTTGCCGGCAGGGGGCTGAGTCAATTCCACATCCTAACCTATACTAGGTCCAGATGTAGAACGACGTACAGTACTGTAATGGCTAGGCCATTACGGAGATAGAGGGGGAAGGGACAAAAGAGGGTCCTACCAACCTTGCTTTAGTGACGGATCACCCGCAGCCAAGAAACTTATCTTAGCCTAAGGGAGATCTAAGGGGGGAGGCCAGCAATACTTGCCAGCTCCCAGAGCACCAAAGCAAGGAAGGTGTTTCCACTCCCAGGGAAAGAAACTTATCCTCCCCCGAGAACAGCAACAAGGACTAGTCTGGTAGATCACAAAAGAAGGAATCATATCCACAGAAACCTTCGGTAGTGACCTAAGGAGGCTAAGCCACCTTTGTCTGTGTCAGGCCAGCGAGGGAGACTCTACCCCAAGCCAGACAAGCACAGACTCAGACTAAAAACTCTGTTGTTCTGTCCCTCTTTGAACCAGACTTACTGGAACAGGAAGGTACAGTAACACCCCAGTATAGTTTTATCGAAAATTAATTCAGAAAAAACCACTTAGGGATAAGCCCGAGGCTTAAACAGAGGGAAAGGGATTGCAGACCTTCTCCGAAGAAAAGAAAGCAACCGGGGAGAAAGTATACTAAGGCTCCATAAGCAACTTAGCCTAGGCACCAAGAGAATCGATTACCTAAATCACCGAAACTCACTCGTATACTATCTTCGAAATATTCCACACAATCTTAGATGTATAAAACATAGCCTAAAGCTTCAATAAAATTTTAATACACTCGGAAAAACCAAAATCATGCATAAAGTACTAAGACCAAACAACTAGGCTACATGGCCTAGCGTAGGCCAGAATGGCGAATACTTCGCCAAAATAATACTAAGCACGAAAGGAAATCCAATGTAATGCTAAATAGCTAAAATTTTTTAAAGCAAAACAACCGGGATTGTCGCTCTGACTAACTAAACTTATACCTAGCGAGCGACAGCGTCCATGACGCCTCCGGTAGGCTACGGCTCTTGTAACAAAGATTAATCCTATTAATCACTCAAAAAATTACCAAGAGCCTACATTTATACATAAAAGACATGGTACTCAACTTATCGGAGGCCGACGAAGACGGAGAAGCCATGAAAAGCCGAATAAATCCAAGATTTGCGAGAAACACAGGAAAAAACACCGAGTTGTTAAGCTACGCAAAAAGGAATACAGATGGCGCCAGGATTGGCGCCAGGCACGCTTTCGAATCGGGAGATAGGGAGCCTTGGGAGCGGCTCCCCCTTTTTCTTTCCCGAATTCGTTTCTTGCCATTTGCCCCCTGCGAGACGAAATCTCTGTTCGGGATGCAGATTGCCATGTGGCGTGTCAAGAATATGCCTCTGATATGTCGCGATATCCCTTTCACGAGGGATACTCGCTCCAGGAGTTAGAATTCTGGTACCTTAAGGTAAATTCTCTGGGAATATCGCCGTAGTTGTAATATACCCTAGGAAGCTACCCTATAGGAACTTCCATCAGGACGACATGGCTTGAGCCCAAAAATATATATATATATATATATATATATATATATATATATATATATATATATATATATATATATATATATATATATATATATATATATATATATATGTATATATGTGTGTGTATATGTATATATATTTATATATATATATATTATATATATATATATATATATATATATATATATATATATATATATATATATATATATATGTTTGTATATGTGTGTTTGTGTCTGAGGCCTATGCTATGCAGTGGACTGGTAACGGCTGATGATAATGACTTACACACACACACACACACACACACACACACACACACATATATATATATATATATATATATATATATATATATATATATATATATATATATATATATATATTCCATCATCAGCCGTTACTACTTAGACATGTCCTTCCACTCGCGTCTGTCTATGGTCTTTCGGATCCCACTCTATAGCAGCAAATTTTCTTAGTTCGAGTATCCATCGTCTCCTCTTCCTTCCCCTGTTTCTTTTGTAATCTATAGGGACTAATTCAGTTATTCCTAATGTCCATCTATTATTTACCATTCTCATTAAAAGTCGTATATAAATTTTATATATATATATATATATATATATATATATATATATATATATATATATATATATATATATATATGTGTGTGTGTGTGTGTGTGTGTGTGTGTGTTATGCGTATAGCAATGCCGCTGAGCGTGACCGGATATATATATATATATATATATATATATATATATATATACATATATATATATTTGTAAGTATATATATGTATGTATATACATAAATATATATATATATATATATATATATATATATATATATATATTTTATATATATATAATTATTTATATACACATAATATATATGTATATAATATATAAAGTATATACATACATATATATATATATATATATATATATATATATATATATATATATATATATATATATATATATATATGTATGTATATTTATGTATTGATATATTTATTATGTTTGGCAGATGATTCAATAAATTCAGAACATGTTTATTAAATTATGTCCTTTACATTGCTGTCTCGGTGACAACACCACTTTTAGGCTTACAGGCCTGATGGAAACTTCATTTACTCGAGTATTGGTAACCTGCTTCCCCAAAGTCAATTATCTTTCTCTCTCTCTCTTATCGTGTTTTTGAACTTTCTCTTCCCTTAGCTTCCTGCGCCATTTCTCTCTCTCTCTCTCTCTCTCTCTCTCTCTCTCTCTCTCTCTCTCTCTCTCTCTCTCTCTCTCTCTCTCTCTCTCTCCATCGTTATCAAAACGTAGCAAATAACATGATTAGGCCCATAAACTTAGTGAGGAAAAGATGGCAATTAGAAGTTTAGGAACTTCTGTGGTACAAACATGGAAAGCTTCGCTCCTTCTCGTGTTTCTGGAAGGGACATCCTAATGAGGTTTCTCCGATCATGTTTTCCCTCTATTTCCACCTTACCGGGCGGAATATTGTCCCTTTGGGTAGGTGCGTTGTTATAGCTTCATATGTTTGTATATTTCTTGATAATTATGAATAAAGATAGTTTTAGAATTCTATATATCATTATTATTATTATTATTATTATTATTATTACTGGCTAAGCTACAACCATAGTTAGAAAAGCAGGGTTCCACCTGGGAAAATAGTCAAGTGAGGAAAGGAAATAAGGAAAAACTACAAGAGAAGTTTAAGAACAATATTAACATTAAGATAAATATTTCATATGTAAACTAAAAAAACTTGAAAATAACAAGATGATAAAAAGTTCAAAATAACAAGAGGAAGAGAAACAAGACAGAACAGCGTGCCCGAGTGTACCCTCAAGCAAGAGATCTCTAATCTAAGACAGTGGAAGACCATGGTACTGAGTCTATGGCACTACCCAAGACTAGAGAACAATGGTCTCTTCTACCCTTACCAAGAGGAAAGTAGCCACTGAAAACAATTAGAGTGCAGTAGTTAACCTCTTGAGAGAAGAATAATTGTTTGGTAATTTCAGTGTTGTCAAGTGTATGGGGGAAAGAGGAGAATGTGTAAAAAATGGGCCAGACTATTCTGTGTATGTTTCAGCAAAGATGAAATGAGCCGTAACCAGACAGAGGTATCCAATATGGTACTGTCTGACCAGTCAAAGGACCCAGTAATTCTATAGCAGTAGTATCTCAACGGGTGGCTGGTGCCTTTGCCAACCTACTACCTATATATATATATATATATATATATATATATATATATATATATATATATATATATATATATATATATATATATATATATATATATGTATATATATGTATATATACCCACTTAAGTGTGTTTTGTCGCTCAAAGAGCTCAGCCTTCCGTCATCTCAGTTGTTAGGGGTGGAGTTCCTGTTGGAAGTGTCTGGGTACAGCCCAAAATCTTCAACATGCTCCCCCCACAAGCATCGCAATTGGATGCTACTTTCACTCAGCTGCTTCACGTGAACATAACCGTAATAATGGTAAAACAGATTAATGAAAAGGTGATTATTATACTTCACTAGCGTTCCACATGGCTGGCATGCACAGAATATCGCTTGCCAGAACGGAGGAGCAATGAGATAATGTTAATTTGTGAGAGAAGCGAAGCATAGGAAGAAAAGACCATTTGAGTGGCAGCCAATCGCGATGCTTGTGGGCAGAGCATGTCAAAAATTTTGGGCTGCACTCAGTCAAAGCTCTTTTTATCAGTGGACCTTCGTTTTTCTTGACCCCTAAAAGTCTGGTACAAATTAATGCTGGAAATACTTCTGGGCAAAAGCCTTGGATCGAATGATGTCCCTGAAGTTGGGAGCAATAGGACCTTACTACTCATGCAGAACTCCCATCGACCTACCCTTCACTCAGAAGGGGATGTCTAGTAGTGGATGTATTGAATCCGAGTTGGGTCGCCTGGGTTTCTAACAGAAATACAACGACCTTACATTATGAAATTCCAAAGTTGATATTATTATTATTATTATTATTATTATTATTGCCATCCAAGCTACAACCCTAGTTGGAAAAGCATAATGCTCCAAGCTCAGGAGCTCCAACAAGGAAAGGCAGCCAAGTGTGGGAAGGAAGTAGCGAAATACCGATAAAAATTTTTTAATACGATATAAAAAAAAAAAAAATGATAGACTATATTAAGACTTTAATAATTATAAAAATATGATGTGCATTAGTTGACCCAAGCTGCTAAAGTTTTTTCCTGGTGGAAAGTCGACTGTGGTGAGTTGTAACCAGAGTGGATAAAATTATAGGTTTACAATCTTATTGAAAGACTGCTGGATTTACTAGCTCTACATTTAGGAATCCTATTATGGATATGAATATGTATGTATGTATATATATATATATATATATATATATATATATATATATATATATATATATATTATATTATATATATATATATATATATATATATATATATATATATATATATATATATATATATATATACAGTATATATGTATATATACAGTATATATATGTATTGTATATCCCAAAATAATTATTATACTGTGTGTTGCATGAGCTCTTTAGATTATGCCATGCATTTTATCAACAACCACAAATGGCCTGGAGTAACATAGATCTATTCTGAAAATGTCTCGCAGCTTTACACTGAAAAAGGAAGCGACACCATTTCCATTTCGTAGAAAGACTTTGGGGAGAAAAAAATAAAGGATTCCATGAGACTGCTTAGCAGAGACGCTAAAAGCAACGCTAATGTATTCCAGGTATTTTTCCAGGAAGAAGCGCTGGAATAGAATTTATCTTGCGGTAACCTGGTTTCTGATATCCTGGTTGGAAGGGACACCTTGTTGTTGAAGATGATGCGATTAGAGATTTGCTGCGCCTGCTCCTGCAGGGAAATGCACGCTAGCGTCCTATGCTATATTTTAAGAAGTTTAATACGTGATACATTATGGGATGCATTATTGTTTGAGAATGAGTTGATACATTATTGTTTTAGAATGAGGTGATACATTGTGGTATGCATTATTGTTTGAGAATGAGGTGATACATTATTGTTTTAGAATGAGGTGATACATTGTGGTATGCATTATTGTTTGAGAATGAGGTGATACATTATTGTTTTAGAATGAGGTGATACATTGTGGTATGCATTATTGTTTGAGAATGAGTTGATACATAATGAGGTGATACATTA
>NC_090766.1:59744805-59746363 GCF_036898095.1 Palaemon carinicauda | reverse complement strand
TACTGTATATATAATATATATAGTATATATACACACATTTTATATATATATATATATATATATATATATAATATATATATATATATATATATATATATACATATATATATATATATATATATATATATATATATATATACAACCAGCAAAAAATTGTATTATTAAATATAGACTTACTATCATTTCAAGTTTTTTTTTTATCTTAATTGTCGTGGACACTTCAAGATCACAAATGAATGGCAGAGGCAAGTTACACTGACAGTACCCTAGACTACAGTAGACTAACCATATATACTGTACATATGATCAACCCTCAAGACCGCTTTCCACCCAAGCTTAGACCAGAGAAGGCCAGGCAATGGCTGTTGATAACTCAGTCAGTATACCTACAGGCTCCCCCAACACCCAAGCCTTAATTCACAAGGATGGTTAGAGTGCAGACACTACTACTACTACTACTACTACTAAAAAAAAAAAAAAAAAAAAAAAAAAAAAAAAAATAAACGCCTGTCGACCTTAATCTGGTCTCGAACCCCAATCTAGGCTGGGACATTTCCAATAGGCTACCACAACTTATAATTTTAGCTTTGTATAAATAGTGTGCTTTCTGGTATTTACACAGCTGATGATGATAACTACACTATTGAAATGCAGGAAACAATAAAAGCAGCCTAAATGATTGGCCCTTTAATTGTTGAGCTAATAAGTAACTCAGAACCTGTTAGTAATTATATTTCACCAGCTGGGTTCTAACATAAGAGAGTGGGGCTTAGAACCACATATCTGAAAATGCTCTTAGTAATCCCAAAGATGTACCTTTCCATGCTACATACATACATGCATACATACATAAATACATATATACACACACATACATACATACATACTGATATATATATATATATAAATATATATATATATATATATATATATATATATATATATATATATATATATATATATATATATATATATATATATTCTTTAACATAAAAATGGCTCCATTTGTTTTAAATAAAATCATTTCGTCTAAAAAATAACCAAGGGATAGAATAATAAATACAGATGAAACAGAAAGAGGATGAGAAAGACTGGGGAAGGCAATCTCAGCAAACGCGACTACTACGGAAAGATTAAAAATCCCACAGAAATACGAACCCTGCTTTAAAACGTTAAATGTGACCAAACGTACTCACATTATAGAGGAATGAAATGTCTGGCGATAGGAAATTGAAGCGGCCAAATCGCCAACATTATAGCTACCTACTCAGCGCCCGATAACATCAAAAGGAAGCAGTTAGAGGGAGAAAGTCGTGAATTATGGATCGGACACTCGTGACACTTTGCCCCCCACCCCCACCCTGTGGAGGGGGGTGGAAGGTGGGGGCGATGGAGGGGGCCTTAGAGTTACAGTTCGGAAATGTATATAAATTTGAATTATCCTTTTCCCTATCTATATCTGTATGTGTAGCCTGTTGGAAACGTCCTGCCTGGATATAGACGGACTGAGGTTCAATTACCGCTCAAGCTCGACAGTTTCTTATAGTGTCTACAACCT
>NC_090766.1:59732305-59737305 GCF_036898095.1 Palaemon carinicauda | reverse complement strand
ATGATTATAATACTTGTAATGTCATTCAGACTTTTGAACATTTCCATTAACTATTCACTATGCCACCAAGAGAGAGAGAAATAGAGAGATTGTATGTAAACAGTCTTTATATAACTATTTTTGTTAAAATAAGAATTTCGTGCTAAACTCTCCATCAGACCAACGGATCATCCGATATAATTTTTTTTTCTTCTTCTTAAGCCGTACGACCGTGTTGGCTATGTTTTGGGCATGACTGCATTTTGTAAATAAAGCAGGGATAGTTTTAGGAGTTTTATTTGTACATCTAATGGGAATTTATAGAAGTAAAGTGAACATAATTCATTTATCCTTTAAAATAATTACTACATGTAGCATAACAAATACTATAGTAGTAAAGATGATAATGCAATGAAGGAATGACACCATACTTTATCTTAAGCTTCAACATCGCCAATAACATACCCAGTTGCCATAATTTGTCAGCTTAATGAAACAACCTATCATCTAATGTTAAACTTAATTTCTGAGGATGCCATGGCTTATTGCACAGTGAAAAAACATGACAAAGACTTTATGAATGGCGGAACGATACATAAATGTGGGTGGGGTATCTGTGCTAGCGTAGTAATACTACTGTAGCAGTAGTGCCGCAACAGTAGTATACATGAGTTAAACGTTTAGGCCAACTGCTGGCATCCTTGAGGATCATTTAGCACTTCTTAAAACGACTCGAGAAATGAGTTTTTATAGCCAGAATTTAAATTTTCTGATCCAACAATGGCCATGATAGCCTTCAGTGTTATCCTGAATTATAACCAGGCCAAAGAGGGTGGAGCCTCATGAAGTCATCATTCTGACAATAATTATTGGTGAAGGTTTAAAGCCAAAATACGGTACCGGCTTTTTTTTTACAGTAAATAGGTAGGTAGATAGACAATAAATAAAAATTGCTTGACATTGGATATAGCAGTTATCAAATCAAGCTTGTCTACTACATTTTTGAAAATTACCAACTATTCCCTACACCTTGTCAATCTGATTGTGAACTATAAAGTAGACTGTAATTTCTTAGGAAACTTACTTTGAGAGTTAGACTAATAATCGAAGTGTTTTTGTATTTATTAACATAATTTGTTGGTTTGTTCATTATGACAATTATCAGAGGAGAGGTTTCAGAGTTCATAAAGGTGTACTGCTTTGCTTTTTTTTTTAAACTTTTGTGTTATTGTTGGCAGAGGTATAGCCTTCGTTACGTATAGCCAATCATCGATCGAGAAAGAGGGAAGAAATGCCGTCATAAGTTACGTAACGAGTGCGTTCGAAACCTTTTCTCTGAGTAAGTTGGCCGGTCATCAAAAAACGTCACTTTTACATTATAATTACCAAATTTATTCAACCTACGTAATGCAGAATATAGTCAAAATTTATGTGTAGATATAATGTGCATTCTGAAGAAGCGTTATATTTATGAAATTCATAGATAAAAAATTATTGCGAAAAAACCATGTTACAGAGGCCCTGAATCTCATAGTAGTTCTAAAACCAAGATGATACAAGGCATCAATCTAATTTTTTTTTTTTTTTTGTACAATTGAAGAAGAAATAGCCATAATCTGTTTTTCGAAAGCAAATTTACAATCATGAATCACATTTATAATTTCAAAAGAGTTCTATATACTTAAAGAGACAATATCAATAAAAAAATATGAATATTGATCTATTTACAGACATACTTTGAGCTTTGCTAGAGTTCAACTTCATGCCCCATAATTTGAACCAAGCCCTTTAGCTTTAGCTCTATTAAAAGATTCAGAACCACAACTCTATATTTAGGAGATTGAATTGAATTGATGTAAAGAGAGAAGCATCATCTGTATATGAAACAAGCTTGCTTTCTGGGCCAAACCATATCATGTGTGTATATAGCATGAAAAGTAATGGGCCAAGAACATTACATTGAGGAACGCCAGATATTATATTCCTATAGTCTCTATGGTGGCTATCAATTACCCTTTGCAATTTATTCCTTAGAATAAAAATTAAAAAAAAATATGCTAAGAAAAGACCAATCCACTCCCAACTATTTGAGTTTGAAAACAAGGGCTTCATGATTAACGCGGTCAAAAGGCAGCGCCAATATCAATATAAATCTTATGAACCTCCCGACCACAATAAGGGGATTTCTGCGCAGAAATGTACATTGTAAGAAGGGAATCACATGCTCCAAGGCCTTTGCAAAAGCCAAACTGCAAACTAGGGAACAGATGATTGCATTCAGCATACCTATTTAAACGTTTTGCCAAAAACATTAAAATATTTTAGATCATATAGGAGTTATGGAAATTAGGCAATAGTCAGCAGGGCAAGAGCTACACAAACTCATCAACCAAATATAGTATTATTATTAATCCTCCAACAATTGAAAAGAGAACCTCTTCTTGTTAATTTGCGGAAAATAACGGGAAAAATAAGAGCTAAGAAATCAGCTGTCTGTATTAGAAAAAAAAAAAAAGTACCCTTTGGGTCTACCCATCCATAAGAACCAAGGTCCAATAAGAGTTTTAAAATTCCAGGAGACCGGAAAGATAAACTAGTTAGTTTTGCTTCAGGAAAACAAGAATGAGAAATATTGATTTTTCTCATTACTCTGCCGAGAGGCAAAAGCCTTTGTTTATTGCATATCTTTATTAACATGTCTACCAGTTTCTTATACTAATCACTTTAGTATGGACCCTTCTATCGAGTGTTTCTGTTCATGCAATGGAAATTATTATTGAAAACCACCCCACCCCCCGTCTCTCTCTCTCTCTCTCTCTCTCTCTCTCTCTCTCTCTCTCTCTCTCTCTCTCTCTCTCTCTCTCTCTCTCTCTCTCTCCAGCCCTGACAAAAGAAAGCAACATTGTCAACCTGTTTAATAAAATTTCCATATTTCTGCTTTAAAAAATGAATATGTGAAGCATTATAAGAAACTCTACTAAGGATGATGAAATCTGTTAACATTCACAGTTCATGCTTAAAATTATGTGCCTTAATTATCTTGCTAATGAGAATGTCAAAGTTTATCAGCTTCAAAATAAAAGAGGCCCTGTTATTAGATCTAAAACTTTTCGCATATTTTTCCCACTTGAAACAAATCTTTAAAACTTAAATCTTCCAAGACTTTGAGTTCTTCAGATATTTTTACATATCTTAAGGAAATCAATGTGTGTCTTAATTTGAAGGTATAACCTCAGATACAAAGGCACACAAAACAGGAAGGAGACTTATAAGAATTAGATAAAAATTCTAAAGAACTTTGGCGACTTTTAATTAGGACTCGCGGGTGTCTTGGAAATTATGAGAAATTTGAGTGAACTGACGAAATTCTGAAGGAATGCAGGCAGGAATGCTGCGTATAATACAAAATATGATTCATTTTCTTGCGTACCAGTTGGCCTTCATTGTTTGGCCACCCCATAGAGTGGTAGTTTTTTATTAGTATAAAAAGGATCGAAGGGGGACATTGGTAAGCCAGAGAAACCTAAAGGGGCACTCATAAGAGTGCACAACTCCGCCAGGGCAGCTTATTTCTCGTCCTTTTGGACTGATTTTGGACGTTTTGCTCGTTTGTGACCTTGACCTTCGACCTTCCAAAATTTAATTATTTCCAGCTCTTTACATGACAGTTTAAAATCTCAGAAAGTTTCATTACTTTACGATTAAATTTCTGGCGTATGGTAGATGACCGGAATTTGACCTTTTGTTTGACCTTGACCTTTGACTTTAACATGTATCAGTTGGCGTCGATTTTCATACACTCATATATGAATAAGGTTTGAAATCTTTATGACAACACTATCCAAACATATGGCTGATTACCTGGATTCGTCATTTTGCTTGACCGTGACCTTGACCTTTGACCTTGATATTTCAAAATTTCATAATTTCTAGCTGTTTACATAACAGTTAATCCCTGCAAATTCATTACTCTATGATTAAAAATGTAGCCAGGAAGCTGTTCACAAAACAAATACACACACATAAACACACAAACGAGGTAAAACATAACCTCCTTCCAACTTCCTTGGTGGAGGTAATAATTAGTAGATGGACATGAAGAAGTAAGCATCTCAGTGGAAAATAGCAAAGGGCTAAACAGAATGATGAGTATAACTACATGAGATCAATAATAACAGGGGAAGGAGGTACTGAGAAAGCAGTGAAAAGGGGCAGTAACTGGAATCATTTCAGACAGAATTGGCATTAAGACTCAATATCAAAATTTATAAGAGTTATCAGGCCCGTACTATTATATGGTGCAGAAACTTAGGCACTTAAAGAAGAAAAAGGAGGGACTGTTGGAGAGAACCAAGATGAGGATGATAGAGACAGATTCCTGGAATATCACTGCTAGAAATAAGGACAGTCAAAGGATAGCCAGTTCCTTGTGATGCACAGTGCTTATCTAACTAAGGCAAGTGACCCCAGCCTGTCCATACTAATTCCAGTATGATCAACCACTAGGCATCAGGAGTCGAATTATTTAATTGCAGTTTGTTGACACGAATATTTCAGTTTCATAAGATAAGTTACCTTTGACACTGAAATAACCTATGTGTATGTATGTGTGTATATATATATATACATATATATACATATATATATACATATATATATATATACATATATATATATATATATATATATATATATATATATATATATATATATATATATATATATATACTTTATTTCAATATCTAAGGGAAACTATCTTATGAAACTGAAAAAGTCTCGTGTCAACAAACTGCAATTAAATTTTTCAACTCAATTTATCAAAGCTGTTTATACATTGCCTATACAGAAGAGGTACTTAACAGTATGACTCACAGTACGATGTTTTCATAGTAGAAGGAAGAAATGACATTGCCTCTTTTTATTTGATTATAATTAACTAAAGTAGGAAGATTAAGTATATGTTAAAAGCCTTTTTTTTTCTTACCAACATAAAGGTCAGATATGGATTCCAAGAGGTCGTT
>NC_090766.1:59719805-59729805 GCF_036898095.1 Palaemon carinicauda | reverse complement strand
TATATACATAGTACAAAATTGTAAGCGCAAAGGAATAACCCCGATTACATGAGCATAGTTGACAAATTTTGAAAATTATCCAGAATACGTCATCTAAGTAGAATGTTCAAAATCTAAAACAACTGTTGATAATACTATATAAGTAGATCTGATAACCAAGTATCCACATAAAACTAGAAAAAATGCCAAGTAATATCCTTAAACGAATAATATACATAGGCTACACGACGTCAAACACAGCTGTGTTCTGATAAGGGAGTAATGTTGTCTACATCTGGATTATGGCCAAAGAAAGGCCGGCCGTAGAGAGTACATTGAACCTTCCGATTCTGTTACATAAAAGCCGGTCGTAGAAAGTTCGATGAACTTGGCAGTTTTCTTACAAACAGAGAATAATAAACGTATTTTTTCATAATCAGTAGAATAACATTCTTGCCCTTTTTCCTTCTGAAGATTCGTGTATTATATCTTGAGCTTTTTCTTTCTGAAGATTCGTGTATTATATCTTGAGCTTTTTCTTTCTGAAGATTCGTGTATTATATCTTGACCTTTTTCCTTCTGAAGATTCGTGTATTATATCTTGACCTTTTTCCTTCTGAAGATTCGTGTATTATATCTTGACCTTTTTCCTTCTGAAGATTCGTGTATTATATCTTGACCTTTTTCCTTCTAAAGATTCGTGTATTATATCTTGACCTTTTTCCTTCTGAAGATTCGTGTATTATATCTTGACCTTTTTCTGAAGATTCGTGTATTATATTTTTTTCAAAATCGGTAAATATTCTTCAAAATCGGTTGAATTACTGTACACTGAATTTTATTCGGCATCAATAAAGTCCAAACCTATTTTTTCTTCCTCAGCGCATATTGCAATTGCTAATCGTTTTTTCTTGCAACTATTTTTTAATTATTCCCAATCTTTGTAGACACTATTTATAACTATAAACCATACCCCTTAATGGTATGCGATATCCCCCTTATATAATAGAGAGCAAGTGACTGGTTATATATATATATATATATATATATATATATATATATATATATATATATGTATATATACATATATATATATATACACACACACACACACACACACACACACACACATATATATATATATATATATATATATATATATATATATATATATATATATATATATACATATATATATATATATATATATATATATATATATATATATATATATATATATATATATATATATATATATATATACATACATGTAATATAAACATATATATATATATATATATATATATATATATATATATATATATATATATATATGTATATATATATATGTATATACATATATATAAATATGTATATAAATATATATACATATAAATATAATATATATATATACATATATATATATATATATATATATATATATATATACCTATAAATATATCTATATAAATTTGTATATATATATATATATATATATATATATATATATATATATATATATATATATATATATATATATATATATATATATATATATTATATATATATGTATATAATTAAATATAAAAAAATATAAATACATATATGATGGATTATCAGTATAATTATTTACATTTATATGATATTCATTGTTATATGTACCTTTATTGCTAATACACATTTAGCATATATGTTGTGTTAGGAATACATGTATGCAAGTATTCTCGTTTATTGGAGCATAGGGAATACTATGTAGCATTTATATAATCTCATGTGGCATGCATTTCATATTTTAATTATCTGGTATTATTGCAAGCAGTCTTTCCCGTAGCCCGCCACTGTTCACAGCTCCTCCAGTGTATTACGTTTATTTTGATTACTTTCACTTATTATATGGCTTAAGAACTTACTAAAGTGTTTCTGTGAAAACCTTATTTATTTTATATCTAATGATAACTAAGATGGCGCAGTGATTAATTTGCCATAAGTGAATTTTGATCATTTAGTGAACTTCTTCAACCGGCCTGGACAATGCAAGAAGTGTATGTGTTCATTGTAACCAAGTTCGTTAGCAGTTGTGAACCATAACTTCGTTTGGATGTATACACTGGCAGTGACTGTTTTGTGATTACAGTGACTCTATATAGGGCTGTGTTTATTTTAGCAATCTGAGATTAAGGTTAATGTGCGTCGGCCATCTGCAGCGGCCGGAACAAGAGCGTTACATTCATACTCAGCTGCGTTCGAGGGGAGACTAGCGGGCCAGCGGCTCTCGCCGAGTCGCTGTGCATGCAACAGCCACGGCAGTCACAGTGTTACCAGATACAGCATAGCTCTGTTGCCTCGAGCTATTGTACTCTGTGATTGGCTACAGTTTGTGACGTTACCACTGACGGCATTGAGTGATATTTTCTCTTGGATTTCGTGAGATTTTTCTATTTATGCCGCCGAAACAAGATAAAGGAAGGAGACCAAAGACTTCTGAGGTTTCTCCCCCATCATCCCCAACCCCAACTGACATGACGTCATCTCCAACGCATTCAAGATCTATTTCTCCTTCATCAACCCCTTCAACCATGGATTTTATCAGCAAAATGTTTGAATACATGGATAAAAAAGATGAAGAAAGAAGAAAACAGGATGAAGAAAGAAGAAAAGAAGACAATGTCAGACATCAGGAAGAATTCAAAGCATTAATTGAAGCTATGACTGGTCCCAGGCATACCCTACCCCAAGCAAGTGGTATAGGGCCCCCTACCCCAGCACCATCGTCTGCAAGTGTTCTCCAAGTGCCTAATTCAGCTGTGCAGACACCTAAGGTGACAGTAAATTTGCCTCCACCATTAACCCATGATGTTACTTATAGGCAATACACAGAATGGAAGCAGAGATGGAAGGATTATGCTGTTATGGTAGATTTGGATAATTTACCTCAACCTAAGCAGTTGATACAGCTAAGGGCATGTCTCAGTGTTGAGATGAGACGCTTGTTAGAACACAATTTGGGTATTCCACCAGACTCAACTATGCTTTTGGATGATGTTTTATTTCATATCGAAACTTATATAAAGGGTCAGCAGAATGAAGCACTTCGTCGGTTAGCTTTTACTCAATGCAAGCAAGCAGAAGGCGAGTCATTAACAGATTTTTTCGTTCGTTTACAACAGCTCTCAGAGGAGGTTGATTTATGTAAAGGCGTTAACTGTGTGGAGGCCCAAATGAAACATGCTATTTTGGTTGGCATAAGGAATGAAGAACTTACCAAGAAGCTCATTAGCATGCCTACAACAACAACACTTGAGGAAGTGAAGCTGACTTGCAGGGCTTTTGAGGCTGCAAAGAAGACAACGACAGAGCTTAAAGCTCCACACACTTCAGTGCGTGCCGTGTCAAACTACAAGAAGTTAAAGAAGGCATTTGCTAAACCGGAGCAACCTAAGAAAATTCATCACCAAGAGAAAACTCCTTCTTCAAGTAGCAGATGCAAGAATTGTGGTCAACAGCATAATAGTGACACATGTAAGGCAGTATCCCACAAGTGCAGGAACTGTGCTAAAACTGCCGCATGCCCAGCATTGGCTAAGGAGTGCCGAATTTGCCATAAATTTGGCCACTATGATGTTTGTTGTGCACAGAAAAAGTCCAAGGGACCAAGGGAGTCGAAAGATTTAAAGGAAACCAAATTGAACACCGTCAAGATATCTTCTCCAGCCATACGTTCAGTTAATTTACGTCCCCTAAGCTGTCCCTCACCACCTATCAATTTACATGTCACATATGGCAGTAAATCAGGGAAGATCAATGTTATCCCTGATACTGGTGCAGATACCACTGTTTTTGGAGTGCAACACTTACAAGCATTGGGCATTGATGTCAAGGAGTTGTCTCCGCCCCCTGAGTTGCAGTTTTCCAACGCCGATGGATCACCCATGGAAGGTAACGTCTTGGGATCAATGGAGGCCGTCATGACTTATGGTGATATCTCATACAAAGGGTATATTGATGTTCTTAGTTCTCTCCCAACACCATTACTGTGTTATGATGCCCTCCGCCACCTAAGGATCATTCCCTGGGACTTCCCATGTCAAATGCAAGAGAGGAAAATTAGCAGGACTTCAGCAGGAACCAGTCAGGTCCCAGTCAGCCAAGTTAATACATGTGAAAAAATGTCCGTGCCTCCGCCTCCAGCCACATCCTCACCTGAGGAAGCCAGGCAATACTTTCTAAAGGAATATAGCGATGTGCTAATGACAAAGGAGCAGTTTCATCAAGGAGCACAACTCAAGCCAATGACTGGACCACCTATGCGTATTCACCTGAAAAAGGATGTGAAACCCTTTGCTATCTACACTCCACGTCTTATACCACTAGCTTTTCAAGAGGACGTCAAGACCGAGTTGGAGACAATGGTAGCACAAGGCATCATTGAACCTGTTGGGGATCAGCCATCCCCATGGCGTCACCCCTTAGTGGTCGTGGCCAAACCTACAGGTGGTGTTCGTGTCACCACAGATTTAAGCAAGTTAAATTCACAGGTTTTAAGGCCTGCACATCCTTCACCATCACCATTTAGTGCAATCAGGAGTATTGATCCTAATTCAAGGTATTTCTCCACCATGGATGCATTGTGTGGGTACTGGCAGATCCCACTAGCAGAGGAAGACCAAGCCCTTACAACATTCATCACGCCTTACGGTCGGTATCGCTATCGTCGTTCACCCATGGGATTCAGCGCTTCAGGAGATGCCTACTGCAGGAGAGGCGATATCGCTCTTCAGGGCATCCAACATTGTGTCAAGGTTGTGGATGATATCCTTGTATATGATAAGGATTATTATTCTCACTTATGCAGGCTCAACAAAGTTTTGTCTCGCTGTAGAACTCATGGTATCACTTTAAATGCAGAAAAGTTTGTTATTGCTAGCCCTACTGTATCTTTTTGTGGGTATACGTTATCTGAAAATGGAATTGCAGCCGACAAGGAGAAAGTTCGAGCTATATCAGAGTTTCCAAAGCCAGCAAATCTGACAGATTTAAGGTCATTCATGGGCCTTACTAACCAATTAACAGAATTTTCACCCAATCTTGCAGCTGCAGCAGATCCGCTTCGGCCGCTAATGAGCCCTAAGAGATCCTTCACGTGGACAGCAGATCATGATGCCGCCTTTGCCAGTGTTAAAAAGGCTCTCTCTCAGCCACCCGTGCTGGCTCATTTCGACCCGACGTGCCCCACTGTACTACAAACGGATGCTTCTCGTTTATATGGTTTAGGATACGCACTTCTACAAGACCATGGAGAAGGCCGTTTCCGCATGGTCCAATGTGGTTCAAGATTTTTGGCTGATGCAGAAACTAGGTGGGCCACCATTGAGCTAGAATGTTTAGCTTCAGTTTGGGCTATGAATAAATGTCGCCATTACTTACTTGGATTGCCCCATTTCACATTGGTGACTGACCATAGACCCCTGATACCCATCTTGAATACATATACATTGGATGCAATAGAAAACACACGTATTCAGCGTCTGAAAGAGAAAATTTCACCCTATATCTTCACTGCAGTATGGCGTAAAGGCAAGGAACATTGCATCCCTGATGCCCTTTCACGTTCCCCGGTGAGCCACCCAACGCCTGAAGATGATATGTTAAATAGTGAAACCCATCTTTCCCTCAGGAGTGTTGTAGCCAAGACTGTGGATGCAATTTCAGAAGCGAAGACATCAGATACACAAGATCTTATCTTGAAAGAGATTCGCACCGCAGCACGTGAGGACCCCTCGTACACAAGACTCCTCCAGAACGTTGCCAACGGATTCCCCAGTCACCGTTACAATCTCCACAATGACCTACTACCCTATTGGAAAATAAGGGAGGATTTATATACCGATGATGACCTTGTCCTATATGGTAGCCGAATAGTAATTCCCTTAGCTATGCGACGCAGCATTTTAAGACGCCTTCATGACAGCCATTGTGGAGTGGAGGCGACTAAGCGTCGGGCTAAGCAGACTGTATATTGGCCTGGTATTAATTCAGACATAGCAAATACTGTCCATGCCTGCGAGCCATGTCAGATAATGCAGCCAAGCCAACAGCAGGAACCACTATTATGCAACGAAAACCCCTCTCGCCCCTTCGAATCAGTATCGGCTGATTTCTTCAGTGTTGCTGGGAAATCTTTCCTGGTGTATGTAGACAGACTATCTGGATGGCCTGTAGTTGTAAAATTTGGTACCAATACTACAGCGGAAGTAACAACACGACACTTCAGTCACATCTTCCGAGACTTAGGTGTTCCAGTAAGGCTGAGGACAGATGGTGGACCTCAGTTCACCAGCTCAGAATTCAAGAATTTTCTTACCCGATGGGGTGTTCAACATGTGATATCCACACCTTACTATCCCCAAAGTAATGGCCAAGCCAAAGCAGCCGTGAAGAAGGTCAAACATTTTATCCTAAAAGTACCACCTTCTGGGAACATCGACACCGAAGATTTCGACAAAGGATTATTGGAAATACGGAATACTCCTAACTATGCTGGCCTTTCTCCAGCGCAGATATTATATGGCCAAGCCCTTCGCTCATGCATCCCAGCCCATGCATCATCATTCAAGCAGGAGTGGCAAGAAAAAGCAAATGAATATGACCTTCGTGTAGCATCACGTACAGAAGCAGCCAAAATAAGGTACGACAGCCGTGCACACCCTTTGGAACCACTCAAACTCAATGATAATGTCCGTATCCAAGACCCTATCTCCAAGCGATGGGATAAGACTGGCATTATTATGGGCATCGGTAGGTCACGAGACTACCATGTGAAGTTACCCTCAGGAAGAATATTATGGCGTAACCGCCGTTTCTTACGCCCTGTACCTCATTCTCCTTCACATTTGCCTGACGAGACACAGTAATCTCCAAAGAAGAAGGATGTTGTCCCTGCTACTAGTCAACAACAGCAAAGTGGCACTCAAGCTGAGTATCGGCGTTCACCGAGACGCCAAACCCGTTCATATAGCTCATTGAACGCAAAGGGGAGGGGGAGGTGATGGATTATCAGTATAATTATTTACATTTATATGATATTCATTGTTATATGTACCTTTATTGCTAATACACATTTAGCATATATGTTGTGTTAGGAATACATGTATGCAAGTATTCTCGTTTATTGGAGCATAGGGAATACTATGTAGCATTTATATAATCTCATGTGGCATGCATTTCATATTTTAATTATCTGGTATTATTGCAAGCAGTCTTTCCCGTAGCCCGCCACTGTTCACAGCTCCTCCAGTGTATTACGTTTATTTTGATTACTTTCACTTATTATATGGCTTAAGAACTTACGAAAGTGTTTCTGTGAAAACCTTATTTATTTTATATCTAATGATAACTAAGAATATATACAAATGTATATAAAGTATATATGTATACATATATATTATATATATATATATATATATGTATATATACATATATATTATATATACATATAAATACATATATATGTATATATACATATATATACATACACACACATATATATATATATATATATATATATATATATATATATATATATATATATATATTTATATATATACATATATATATATATATATATATATATATATATATATATATATATATATATATATATATATATATATATGTGTGTGTGTGTGTGTGTGTGTGTGTGTGTATATATATATTCTCAGTCAAGCTCAGCTCTCCCAGTCCCTCAAGCAGGGGTAAGGGAGTAGTCATACACTGACAACGAGGAGTGCGTGTGCGTGCATATTTAGCCATCATTATTGACAGGAGGATAACGTGTCCTCTGCTCTCTACGAATAAAATAATAGCCAGCCGAGAGAAATTGGTGCTTCCACAATACTTTCCTTTTTGGGTGTCTTCGCGATTTATTCTCAGGAATTCCCACTTATTCCATTTGCTCTGTTCATTGGAATGGTGAGGAATGGGAATGCCGTACAATCACATTTCAGAATAGATTCACTTGAATAACTTTTCCGATGTAAATTTCGTGGTAAATTTACATAATAGATGACTATAGCTCTTCGGCATTAATTGTTTTGATGCTCATTTTTAAACGAACTTTGCAATAAGGTCTTATGCACAAGTGAAAATATCATTTGAAGGATGTCACGATGGTGACAGTGTAATAATTCCACCTTGCAATCTGAATAAAGTTCCTTCAGAATCACTTACGAAAGACAACTAACCACAGTGAGGTATAGCTTCTATACTAAGCTATGAACTCCACTTGTTCTCGAGTGAGTTCTATCTAAATTCTTATGTTTAACTGAGAGTGTTTACGTCGCAATATGTAAATATGATTAAGAATTTTGTTAATATAATGCCGCATAATCCATATAATATATCTTCACATCAGATACGGCATTGCACAAACTTTTTTCCCTTAATAGCACCATGGCCAAATAGATTATATGAGACAGTAGTCCGTATAAATTACTTGTTAGAGATGTCAATGCGTCTGCAAAAACTGGACTTGACTTAGGCGTAGATGATGTTTAAACGAGATCCAGTATAACTACAGAAATATAAGTACCTATTCAACAAGAGACGATTGGAGAATTGGCAGAACCGCAAAGCGCACCTACCTCCCTGATCTAGGTTCAACACTGAAATCATATATATATATATATATATATATATATATATATATATATATATATATATATATATATATATATATATATATATATATATATATATACATATGTATATATACATATATATATATATACATACATACATACATACATATATATATATATATATATATATATATATATATATATATATATATATATATATATATATATATATATATATATAATAAAAAGGCGTTTTGGGGACAAATCAACAAGCCATTTTTGTTTCATATCACACCAACAACAACAAAGGCAGCCGATTCTAGTCCACTGCAGGTCAAAGCCCTCAGAAATGTGCACACAATCAAATATATACTTATAACTCTAGTCATTACGATAGACCCTAAACGTCTCATCTGCTCACAATCATAATTAATCTTGCGATAAATCTGAAGTAATGCCATGTCGTGAGCATCAATAAGCTTTCTCCGATAAAAGGAACATTGTAAAATGCTTCCGCTACAACTATTATTATTATTATTACAAGCTAAACTATAACCTAGTTGGAAAAGAAAGATACTATCCGCCCAAGAGCTCCAACAGAGAAAAATAACCCAGTAAGGAGAGGAAACAAGGAAATAAATAGAATACAAGAGAAGAATCAACGATCAAAATAAAATATTTCAAGAACAATAATAACATCAAATTGGATCAGTTACATATATACTATAAAAACTACAAAAACAAAAGAAGAAGAGAAATATAATGGAATAGCATGCCAAAGTGTACCACCCAGCAAGAGATCTCCAATCCAAGATAGTGGAAGACCATAGTACCAGTGCCACTCCCATCCTAGTTATCTAACTTCAATATCACCTTCATAATCATTTCTAAATGATAGCTTAAAAGAGCTGAATACACAATCTTGAGTTACAGTTTTCTTGTTTGCGGATACACTCGGACACACTATTCTATCTTATTTATCTCCCTCTAGTTATGTTAAGCGTTTTATAGTTTATATACGAAATATATATTTTAATGTTGGTACTGTTATTGAAATATGTTACTTTTCCTTGTTTCCTTTCCTCACTGGGCTATTTTCCCCGTTGGAGCCCCTGGGCTTATAGCATCCTGCTTTTCCGTCTAGGGTCGTAGCTTATCAAATAATAATAATAATAATAATAATAATAATAATAATAATAATAATAATAATAATAATAATAATAATACAAAAACACTCCTACGTATATGCTGCAAATACACAATATCTACGTAGGCACTTCCACTATACAAAGGAAACTCAGAAACGCCTATTCGTCTGAATTAGAGGCCTGCCACTTTTAACGTCCTTCATTTCTTCACTACAATTCCTCTATTTTTGTCTCGAG